>NW_027464375.1:300000-407500 GCF_050947455.1 Rhinoderma darwinii
AATCTAACCCAGTAAGAGGGTGAAAGAGAAACATTCTTACAGTGGCAGCACATGGAACTCGCTGCAATACTTCACAAGAAACATTCTACATGTTCTCCTCTTACCTCTGAATCGTGGATCTGAAGCTTCTGGATAAAGCAAGATTTCTAGAAGTCACAGGACTCAAGAAAAAGTCAAGTGAGAGCGACGTACCAAAAAGCAAGAAACTATTGGTCTATAGCGGCTCAACGGAATGTGACCGATCTGCAGCTTTTATAGAGAAGGTGAATTATGACATCACTGATGACCTCACACTTACCTTACATTCTAACACACATCAAATGTTTTTTGGTTTTTTTTCACATATCTTTATTGAATTTCAGTAATAAAAACATTACAACATTTCAATATCCAGTGATTATAAATATCATAATGCTCAACAATTTATCTGCACAATTTACATCAGGCAACATATATCTCCCCAATCCCATCCCCCTCCCACCCCAAAGATCATTAAGTACCATAAAATTATAACCTTTTTATGATAAAATAATAATTATACCTTCCTATAGAACACCAATCAATTCCATATCCCCAATATTTCCTCCCACTTTTTTATACAATTTTTCTTGTCTGCTCTTATTTTCTCATATTCTTTAATTGTCTTAACCAACTTCAACCAATCCATAACAATTGGGGATTTACCAGCCATCCAATTTCTTGCAATTATTATTTTTGCGTAAAAGAGAACATTAACCCCTTTGTGCACCGTGACGTGCTATTACATCCGGGTGCGGGTGGTGATGTTTAGAGTGCGCTCCATATGCTGCGTGTGTCGGCTGTGTTTTACAGTGGACACCCGGGACTAACAGTCGGGAGCAGTGATCGTGCTGTTCCTAGCTGTTTAACCCCTCAAATGCTGCGGTCGATCGCGAGCATCTGAGGCATTGAAAAAAGGGGGGCGGCCCCCTCTGACATTTCATCACCCCCCCCCAGTTAGATCAGGGGGTGACAATGATTGTAATGGCAGCTCATGGGCCTAATGATGGCACCCAGAGCTGCCTTCACTTAACTTAAGCCTGTAAAAATGACAATATACTGCAATACGTTAGTATGATCGCTGGTTCAAATCCCCTAGGGAGGCTAATAAAGTGTGTAAAAAAAGTGCAAAAAAGTTTTTAGTAGTGAAAAAAATTAAAAACAAATAGTTAAAAAAACCTTTTCCCATTTTCCCCCTAAAGTAATGTAAAAAATAAAAAAAAGTTAACAAAATTGGTATTGCTGCATGCGTAAAAGTCTGAACTATTACAATATAGCGTTATTTAATGGGAGGCGCGAGAACAGCACCGGCGGACGTCATTGCTCCTCAGCGCATGGGTCGGCAGCCCGCGCTGATGCGCTCCCCTCCCCCGCTCCCCTCTTAGACGATGGGGATACAGCGGTGGGGGGAGAGCTGTTGATGTCTGCCCCTGCTGTAATAAAGCAGAGGGCTTCGGGGGGAGCGGCGGCTGCTCAGGCTAGGTCACCCCGCCGCTCCCGTAGAACTCGCCCACCAGAGCGCCTTAGTCCAGACATGGCCCCGCGGGCCCGGCGTCGCAGGGGGAGCCCTTCAAGGGACGCTGCAGGCCAGGCTGCTGGGACGGGCGCTTCCTCCCAGGGCCTGCGTCCTGGCAGGAATCCCCAGCCGCGACGGGGCTCGGCGGTTACCAAGGAGTCGCAGGCCGGGCTCCATGTCACACCCCCGCCTTCAGCTGCTGTGTTCGGAGGGCAGTAGACGGCCGCCCCGCATGGTGATGTTCTGGAGCATCGGTGAGGACGCCAAGATCAGCGAAGACGACGAGGCAACAGGTCCGGTCGGAAGTCTGGGTCCCTGCGGTCGGGCGGCAGGTTGCCGGCCCATCGGTCAGCGTGCCGGGATCCCCGTGTCGTAGATGTCGGTGCGAGTACCAGTCGGCGGCGAGAGAGGATTTGGAAGATTGAGAGCTGGATGAGTCGCATCGCGGTCAGGATTTTCCGGCTGGCGGGAATACAGCGCCTGGGCAGCCTGGTGAGTGTGTAACTCCTACGTTACCGTATCCAGCAATTTTCATGTCGGGTGTTGGGGGTGGGTCAGCGAGCGGGGTAGCGGCTGTCGGTAGTGGCGTTGCCGGGCGCGATGGTTTAACAGATTTAGTGGGTTGTTTGCGCGAGCTAGTCGGGCGCTTAAATAGGACAGCGGCGCCGGTAGCGCCGGCGGGGTCTCCTGTGTTGGTATGGGAAGGGCCTCGTGAGGTACAGTCGCGGTCCATGGTCGGGGAGGTCCCGGGGGTGGCAAAGGAAGCGGTAGCAGTGTCGGTCCAAACCGAGGCGCTGAAGGATGGGGATAGGATTCGGCTTGATGATCGCGCTCGGGGCGAGGTTTACGTCTGTTTCGAGGGCCCGTTAGGGGCTCACCTGAAGCAAGAGGTACGCAAATGGATTTGGAAGGATGAATACGTGGAGATATTTTCTCTTCTGCCGCTTGCAAAGTTCAATTTGGATAAGGGCAAGCGGGACAAGAGTAAGAAAGAGGAAGAAGAACGCTGGCGGTATAGGCTTATCCCGCAGACGTTCGCCAACTGGTCGCAAGCTTTCGCTATTTTGGCAAGCGTGATCGGGGAAAAGGCGCCGGAAAATTGCTCGGCGTTGTTTTGTTACTTTGATGCCATCGGGGAGGCCTATCGGGCGTACAGGGGCCAGGCGTGGTTGCGGTATGATGAGCAATTTCGCCAGCGGAAGGCGGTCCGGACGGCGATCCGGTGGGATCAAAAGGATATTGCGTTGTGGTTGCGGGTTACGGCGCAGGCTAAGCAGTCCTTTCCCGGGAGTGTTGGCCAAGGGGGCCAGTCTAGTCAATCCGGGCAAGGTTCCGGGTCAAAACTGGGGTTCTGCTGGCAATTCAACGATGGCCAGTGTAAGTTCGGGGCCACCTTTAAATTTAAGCATGTCTGTTCGGAGTGCAATGGCTCCTCACACGGGGCCTCAAAATGTATGCGGAAGGGTAGGCAGTCAGGCCCTCAGTCCGCTTCAGTTGGTCAAGGGGCGGTCGCCGGTGAGGGTGGAAAGGATGCCCCCGTATCTAAGTGAATATCCGGATAGGGTTGCGGCCACGTTAATTTACGAGGGGTTTTTGTTTGGTTTTGTTACCCCCCTCCTCCATATGAGGTTCCGGTGACACGGCGCAACCTTAAGTCAGCTTATCTGCACTCGGCGGTCGTTTCAGAAAAGCTTTTGAAAGAGGTGTCTTTGGGTCGGATGTCCGGTCCTTTTGATGAGCCGCCGATTGAGAATCTAGTGGTATCACCCTTGGGAGTTGTGCCAAAGCGGGAGCCTCACAAATTCCGGTTGATACAGCATTTGTCGTTTCCCAGGGGAGCGTCGGTGAACGATGGGATAGATCACGAGTTATGTTCGGTTATTTACACTTAGTTTGACAAAGCGGTGGCGTTAGTGCGGGAGGCGGGGCCCGGTGCGTTGTTGGCAAAAACTGACATTGAGTCGGCCTTTCGCTTGCTGCCGGTACATCCAGATAGCCAACGGCTGTTGGGTTGCTTCTGGAACGGGGGGTTTTATGTTGATAGGTGTCTTCCAATGGGGTGCTCCCTTTCTTGCGCATACTTCGAGGCGTTTAGTAGCTTCGTGGAGTGGGTGACGAAGGGTGTGGCCGGGGTCGATTCCTTAATACATTATCTTGATGATTTTTTGTGCGTAGGCCCTAGCGGGTCCCCGGTTTGCGGGAATTTATTGTATTCCTTGCAGAAGGTTGCGACGGATTTCGGATTCCCTTTGGCGCCTGGAAAGACAGAGGGCCCGGTATCTACCATCTGTTTTTTGGGGATCCAAATTGATTCGGTGGCAATGGAGTGCAGGCTGCCTGAGGATAAATTATTGCCATTGCGACAGGAGGTCAGGCGGGCTTGTCAATTGAAGAAGATCACGTTGCTCGATCTTCAGTCGCTGCTTGGAAAGTTGAACTTTGCCTATCGAATTATGCCAATGGGTAGAGTTTTTAGCAGGAGGTTGGGGTCAGCGACGGCGGGGATTTGGGCGCCCCATTATTTTGTGAGGATTGGTGGGGATCACAGGGTGGACCTGCGGGTCTAGGAGGAGTTCCTTGGGCAGTATAATGGTAGATCATTGTGGATGTCGCAGGTACAGGAAATGGGAGAGTTGGAACTGTTTACTGACGCGGCAGGGTCTGGTGGTTTTGGCGCGTATGCAGAAGGACAATGGTATTGCTGATGCTCTTTCTCGCTCGCAGTGGGATCGTTTTCGGCAAATGGCACCGGGAGCGGAGCTGGTCGGTTTGGCTTGCCCGGAACATCTCTGGGGTCTGATTTCGGTCCCGTGGAACGGTTGATTGAAAGGTTATTGGCTAGCGCGACGTTGAGCGCTTATTCGGCGTGTTGGCAGCAGTGGGAGGAGTGGGTAAGAGTGTTGGGTAACGTCAGCACGGCGCAAGACAGGTTGGTGGCGTTATTGTACTGGTTGGGGGATGCTGGGGAGGCGGGGTTTTCCCCGGAAAAAGTGAATCGTTTTGTTGCTGGTTTGGCGTTTGGATTCAAATTACGGGGTTTCCAGGATGTGACCAAACATTTTTTAGTACGGCAAGCTTTAAAAGGTCTGCGTTGGGGTAGGGCGGTAGCAGATCAGAGGCGACCCGTTTCTTTTTCCCTGCTTGGGTCGTTGGGTGCATCGCTGGGGGCTGTTTGTAATTCGCCTGATGAGGTAGTTTTGTTCCGGTTGGCTTTTTCCCTCGCGTTTTTCGTAGCACTCAGAATTGGGGAGTTGGTTTCTCCTAGTGCGGCTAGAGCTGGGGGATTGCGGCAGGCTGATGTGGGTCTATATGAGGATAGATTTGAGTTGTTTTTGCAGCGGTGCAAGACTGATCAAGCAGGTCGGGGTAAGCGGATAGTGTTGTTTGCCCTCCCAGGGTCGGCAATGTGTCCAGTCGCTTGTATGGCGGTTTTTAAGCCACTGGTTGGGGGGCCTGAGGCGCCATTGCTCCGTCATAATAATGGCTCGTTTTTGTCCAGGTATCAATTTGGTGCAGTGTTTAAAAAATGCTTGACTGCAGTTGGCGTAGGGCAGGGGTATTACTCGTCTCACTCGTTCAGGATTGGCGCTGCTACTGAAGCGGGGCGGTGGGGGATGGATGACGAGGGTGTGCGGCGCATAGGCCGGTGGGAGTCCAATAGGTTTCAGACTTATGTGCGCCCTCATTTGTTGTGAGTCGGTCAGGTGTTTTGATTGTTTGACATGTGCGGTTTTGTTTCTCTTTTCAGATCATCAACCTTGCTTAGTGTGGATTTTAGGACATTCTTTTGTGCACTGGGGGGCATTGCGGGCGCACGTTCGCCCAGATGGCCGCCAGCTTCGCATTCGGCGGCACGATGCGGTTGTACACTGGCTGGGCTTCCGAGGTATGTTGTGGAGCCGGGTACTTGCTGAGTTTCAGACATACTCTCAGTTAGACAGGGTTCCGGAGGTTCTGGTGTTACATGTGGGGGGGAATGATCTGGGGGTGCGCCCGTTTCGCGAGTTAGTGCGGGATATTAAACACGATCTATTGAGTTTATGGGTATCTTATCCTCAACTGGTGATTGTTTGGTCGGACATCGTTCCGAGGAAGTTTTGGTGTTTGGCAAGATCGGTCGAAAGGGTTAACAAAGCCTGCATTAAGGTAAACCGGGCGGTGTCACGTTTTGTTGCTAAGCATGGGGGCATTTGTGTTCGTCACAAGGATTTGGAGTCAGGGGTCGGTAATTATTGGAGAAGTGATAGGGTACATTTGACCGAGGTTGGAATTGATATGTGGAGCCTGGCTTTAGCAGAAGGAATTGAGAGGGCGGTGGTGGTTTGGAGGGACTCACAGGCTTGAGGTGGTCAAGGCCTGTTTCGCTGTGGCGGGGGGAGTCCTTGAGGTTGGTCAGTACAAAATGGTGGGGGGGTCGCATCGGGGGTATGCGTCCCCCAAAATGGTACATCATTTGAAGACTTCATAGGGTGTTATCTCTTTGAAGTGGTCTTCTGGTGGTTGGAGCCATCTGCAGGGGTGAGCGGTGCTTCTGAGCTGGTTTACGGCTGGAGGTAAATAGTTGGTGGTGGTTTGCAGATGGCTAATTTAAAGGAAATCGGAAAAAATGGCTTCAAGGACTTCCCCTGCTCTGTTTAGTGTTAATTGACCCACGTTGGGTCATGTGAATTATAGTAGGAATTCTCTGGTCGAATTCCTAAAAGAGTTATCCGAATGTTTCGGATTAAATTGCATTTAATTTATGTTAAATAAATAAACGGCTGCTGTAGCCATTTCACATCCAACCTCGGTTGTCACGTGTCTTTATTGGGAAGGGGGCGAAAGAAGGGGAATAAAGGTAAAATGGTTAATCAGCACATGACTCTACTTAGGCTAGTCAAGCAGAGGCTGGACGGCAGCACGGAGGGCTTAACGGGAAGCCTCCATGACTGCCGTAGGAGGGAGGGTTCAACCAATAGGAAGACAGGTGGGTGAAGTAGGAGGGGGAGTGGGCAGGAGCCGGGGTGTGGTAACTGTTCCTCCCGCTGTTTTCGGCATTGAGCCGGAAGCAGCGGGAGGAGAAACAAGAAAAATTAGTTCCCACCCGCCCGCCCTGAATTAGGTCCGGTTATGAGATCAGGGTGTGGGTTTATCTGTTTTCGTGTTTTGAAGTATGCTTATGTAACTTGTGTTTGTTTTATTTCTTTTAAGCAGGTCCGGGTGTCATGGCAGCTGGCGAGGGGAGTCCTTGAGGTTGGTCAGTACAAAATGGTGGGGGGGGTCGCATCGGGGGTATGCGTCCCCCAAAATGGTAGATCATTTGAAGACTTCATAGGGTGTTATCCCTTTGAAGTGGTCTTCTGGTGGTTGGAGCTATCTGCAGGGGTGAGCGGTGCTTCCGAGCTGGTTTACGGCTGGAGGTAAATAGTTGGTGGTGGTTTGCAGATGGCTAATTTAAAGGAAATCGGAAAAAATGGCTTCAAGGACTTCCCCTGCTCTGTTTAGTGTTAATTGACCCACGTTGGGTCATGTGAATTATAGTAGGAATTCTCTGGTCGAATTCCTAAAAGAGTTATCCGAATGTTTCGGATTAAATTGCATTTAATTTATGTTAAATAAATAAATGGCTGCTGTGGCCATTTCACATCCAACCTCGGTTGTCACGTGTCTTTATTGGGAAGGGGGCGAAAGAAGTGGAATAAAGGTAAAATGGTTAATCAGCACATGACTCCACTTAGGCTAGTCATGGTTTGCGGAGGCCATGACACATTTACAAAGCCCCTGAGGGGACAAAAGAGTGGAAACCCCCCACAAGTAACCCCATTTTGGAAACTACCCCCATTGAGGAAATTATCTAGGGGTATAGTGAGCATTTTGACACCACAGGTTTTTTGCAGAAATTATTGGAATTAGGCCCTGAAAATGTAGGTTTAGCTAATTTTTTCTCATTTCCACAAGGACTGAAGGAAAAAAAGCAGCACAAAATTTGTAAAGCAATTTCTCCCGAGTAAAACAGTACCCCACATGTGGTAATAAACGGATGTTTGGACACACGGCAGGGCTTAGAAGGGATGGAGCGCCATTTGGCTTTTGGAGTTCACATTTAGCAGGAATGGTTTGCGGAGGCCATGTTGCATTTACAAAGCCCCTGAGGGGACAAAACAGTGGAAACCCCCCCCCCGCACAAGTGACCCCATTTTGGAGACTACCCCCATTGAGGAAATTATCTAGGAGTATAATGAGCGTTTTGACCCCACAGTTTTTTTGCAGATATTATTGGAAGTAGGCCCTGAAAATAAAAATCTACATTTTTTTCAAAGAAAATGTAGGTTTAGCTAATTTTTTCTCATTTCCACAAGGACTGAAGGAGAAAAAGCACCGCAAAATTTGTAAGGCAATTTCTCCCAAGTAAAACAATACCCCACATGTGGTAATAACCGGCTGTTTGGACACACGGCAGGGCTTAGAAGGGAAAGAGCGCTATTTGGCTTTTGGAGATCACATTTAGCAGGAATAGTTTGCGGAGGCCATGTCACAATTACAAAGCCCTGAGGGGACAAAACAGTGGAAACCCCCCACAAGTGACCCCATTTTGGAGACTACACCCATTGAGGAAATTATCTAGCGGTATAATGAGTATTTTGAAACCACAGTTTTTTGCAGAAATTATTGGAACTATGCCCTGAAAATAAAAATCTACATTTTTTCAAAGAAAATGTAGGTTTAGCTAATTTTTTCTCATTTCCACAAGGACTGAAGGAGAAAAAGAACCACAAAATTTGCAAAGCAATTTCTCCCGAGTAAAACAATACCCCACATGTGGTAATAAGCGGCTGTCTGGACACACGGCAGGGCTTAGAAGGGAAAGAGCGCTATTTGGATTTTGGAGATGACATTTAGCAGGAATGGTTTGCAGAGGCAATGTCACATTTGTAAAGCCCCTGAGGGGACAAAACAATGAAGACGCCCAAAAATTGACTTCATTAAGGAAACTACACCTCTTGAGGAATTAATCTAGGGGTGTAGTAAGCATTTTGACAGCACAGATGTTTCATAGAATTTATTAGAATTGGGCAGTGAAAATAAAAACAATCCTTTTTCTTCACTAAGACATAGCTTTAGCGCAAAATGTTTCATTTTCCCATCAAATAAAGGAAAAAAAGAACCCAACATTTGTAAAGCAATTTCGCCCAAGTACGGCAATACCCCATATGTGGTCATAAACTGCTGTTTGGGCACACGGCAGGGCTCAGAAGGGAAGGACCACCATTTGGAGTGCAGATGTTGCTGGATTGGTTTCTGGGCGCCTGTGGGCCCAAAACAGTGGAAACCCCCCAGATGCGACCCAATTTTGGAAACTACACCCCTCAATGCATTTACCTAGGGGTGTAGTGAGCATGTTAACCCTGCAGGTGTTTTGTAGAAATTAGTGTGAACTCGATGTTGCAGAGTGAAAATGGGATTTTTTCCACAGATATGTGGACAATATGTGGTGCCCGGCTTGTGCCACCATAACAAGACAGCTCTCTAATTATTATGCTGGGTTTCCTGGTTTTAGAAACACCCTACATGTGGCCCTAATCTCTTGCCTGGACAGTCGACCAGGCTCAGGAGTGAAAGCGTACCATGTAAAATTGAGGCCTAATTTGGCGATTTACAAAGTATTGGTTCACCACTGCAGAGGCTCAGATGTGAAATAATAAAAATAAACCCCTGGGAAGTGACCCCATTATGGAAACTGCACCCCTCAATGCTTTTATTAAGGGGTGTAGTGAGCATTTTCACCCCACAGGTCTTTTCCATAAATGAATGCGCTGTGGATGGTGCAAATTAAAAATTTATATTTTTCCCTAGATATGCCATTCAGTGGCAAATATGTCGTGCCCAGCTTATGCCACTGGAGACACACACCCCAAAAATTGCTAAAAGGGTTCTCCCGGGTATGACGGTGCCATATATGTGGAAGGAAACTGCTGTTTGGGGACGCTGTAGGGTTCAGATGGGAGGAAACGCCATTTGGCTTTTGGAGCGTGGATTTTGCTTGGTAGTAGTTTTGTTTGGAGTCTTACTGGTGTTTCCGTTTATAATGTAGGGCATATGTAAGCCGGGCGGAGAATATAAGGGGCATAGTCAGGTGGTATAATAATGGGGTAAAAAAAAACAATAAAATGATCCATAGATGTGTGTTACGCTGTGTCACAATCATTTCTGCACAGGCTGGTGTCGCACTGATATATGGCGTCCTTTATTATCCCCCTTTTGATCCACACTCCGCGCCTTTGTAGTTTGGGGAATTTTGCTAGGAAGTGTTGTCCTGGTATAATACGGGCACCGTCGCTTCCAGCGGATATGTTTGGGCCCTCCCTTTCCTGGTTCCCTAATTTTAGGTCCTTGATAAATCGCCTCTTCAAACAGAAGAAATGTTCCCCTCGGGCACAACTGCATATTTTTTTTATTTCCTGACTTATTGGAGCCATAACTAATTTTATTTTTCATAGACGTAGCGGTATGAGGGCTGGTTTGTTGCGGGACGAGCTGTAGTTATTATTGGTACCATTTTGGGGTACATGCAACTTTTTGATCACCTTTTATCCTATTTTTTGGAAGGCCAGGTAAACAAAAAAAACGCAATTCTGGCACAGCTTTTGTCTTTTTTTTTATACAGCGTTCACCATGCGTTATAAATTACATGTTAACTTTATTCTGCGGGTCAGTACGATTCCGGCGATACCTATTTTATAGGACTTTTTTATGTTTTACAACTTTTTGCACAATAAAATTACTTTTGTAAAAAGAATGTATTTTTTCTGTCGCCAAGTTGTGAGAACCATAACTTTTTAATTTTTTTGTCGACGGAGGTGTATGAGGGCTTGTTTTTTGCGGGACGAGCTATAGTTTTTATAGGTACCATTTTTGGATACGTGCGACTTTTTGATCACTTTTTATTCTAACATTTGTAGGGCAAAGTGACAAAAAAACAGAAACTCTGGTAACATTTTTAACATTTTTTTTTTACGCTGTTCACCGCGTGCAATAAATAATATAATATTTTGATACCTCAGGTCGTTACGGTCGCGGCGATATCAAATACATATGGTTTATTATTATTTTTCAATAATAAAGGACTTGATAAGAGTAAAAGGGGGATTGTGTTTTATTTGATTACTTGAAACTTTTATTGTTTTCAAACTTTTATTATTTGCACTTTTTTTTACACTTTTTTATACTTTTTTTACACTTTTTCTCAAGTCCCACTAGGGGACTTGAAGGTCCAACGGTCAGATTTTTTTTTTTCTAATACATTGCACTACCTATGTAGTGCAATGTATTAGATCTGTCAGTACTTCACTGACAGCAAGCCGATTAGGCTTCGCCTCCCGGCGGGGCCTAAATCGGCTTCCGTAATGGCAGAGCAGGAGACCATTGTGTCTCCTGCGTTGCCATAACAGCAGTCGCCAGTCCTGATTGCCTGTCAGGGCTGGCGATCTGCTAGTAACCGCTACGATGAAGCAATCGCTTTCGATTGCTGCATCGAAGGGGTTAATGGCAGGGATCGGAGCTAGCTCCGGTTCCTGCCGTTACAGGTGGATGTCAGCTGTACAGTACAGCTGACTTCCACCGCTGATGACGCCGGATCAGCTCCTGACCCGGCGCCATCTTGCCGGCAGCTACGGAAGCCGATCAGGCTCCGCCGCCGGGCGGATCTTGACCGGCTTCGGTGCTAGGCAGACCAGGAGGCCAGTATTAGGCCTCCGGTTGCCATTGCAGCCACCGGAACCCCGGCAATTTCATTACTGGGGTTCCGATGAGCTGCAAACACCTTAAGTGCAGCGATTTGAGCGCTGCACTTAAGGGGTTAATGGCGGGGATCGAAGCTAATTTCGGTCCCCGCCGTTACAGCCGGATGTCAGCTGTTAGATACAGCTGAGATCCGGTGATGATGGCACCGGCTCATCTTCTGAGCCGGTCCCAAACATTCGGCGTATATGTACGGCAAGATGCGGGAAGTTAATGCTTTCCATGACGTACATTTACGGCAAATGTCGGGAAGGGGTTAAAGGTTATGAACACCTTTTGAAACTTTTTTTTTTTTTAAATGTCAGTCAGTGTGTTTTGTGCAACTTTATAATTAGTTTTTATTAAAAAATCTTTTTACTTTTTGAGATACAGCTGCTCTGTTACCTGTATACAGAGAAGCTGTATCCTACGCTGAATCCTGAACTTGTCAGGTCTGTGGGACTGATGGGTTCAGTGTCAGCGGGTCCTGTGTGTCCTGTGTGTCTGACATGCTGGATCCACCTGTAATACATCACATCTAAGTTAGATGTGATAGATTATAGGTGGATACAGTCGACTACTCTATTGATAGCGCCAATAAAACGAAAACCTTGTGAAACGGAGACAAACAGAAACCATTAGCAACGGAAGCGTTACCATTGAAATGGTAACAGAATGCTATGGTTTCCGTTTGGTTTCCGTTCGTAGGTTCCCCTGACGGAAAGGTCTGACGGAACCCATGAACGGAACCACGATGCAGGTGAGAACGAAGCCTAATTATTACTGTATGATCTTTACAGATGGTGGAGGGTACTATTTTTTGGGGTATAAGCAACTCCCAGAATATGATTACCATAATTCTGGTCATACTGGAAGCTGCTAACCTGACTTTGCAAATGATCTCTGTACTGAAATGTATTTGTACTGAGCTTTGTTCTGGTCCTGTATTCATGTACTGAGCTTGGTTCTGGTGCTGTATATATCTAATGAGATTTGTTCTGGAACTGTACATATGTAATGAGCTTGGTTCTGGTGTTGTGTATAGAACTATATTGCTTGTAAAATGTACAAATGTTTTTATGCTCGGGCTACATAAAAAAAATTTGGAAAATAAATGACATGTCATTGATTGGTAGAGAAAACAAACATGGCGAGGGTGGAAGGAGATGTCGGGAAAGAGGTTGGGGGGGCGCCAAACTGAATCTTTGCCCCGGGTACTGGAGAACCTAGCTACGACCTCTGCTATGTGTGTTGTATGTATGTGTCTGTGTGTGTGTGTGTGTGTGTGTGTGTGTGTGTGTGTATATGTTCCAGTATGTGTGTGTATATGTGTACATATGTCTCTATGTTAGTGTATATATATTTATGCCTCTGTGTGTGTTTATATATGTGTGGGTATAGTCAGGGCCGTCGTCAGCACCCGGCGAACCCGGGCAAGTTCCAGGGCCCATTACCCTTGGGGGGGCCCACTCGGCCGCCGGGTGCTGTCGCTGCTGTCATCACGGCATCACTGTCCATATATGGACAGTCCGTGAAATTCATGGACAGTCCGTGAAATGAGAGGACTTTTGGCAACTGTCCGGAATAAAAAGAATGCGTCCGTGATTTCTATATTTTTTTGTTGTGCAAGGAGCTGCACATATGCCAGTTGTGGCTGCGTGATGACCTCTCATGTAGAACATTGTTAGCAGCCTTCCCAGCCTCCGCGCACCACGTCTGGTCTGTAGTACTAGCAGGGGCCTCCTACCCGCCAGAGAGGACAACGGAGAGGAGGAAATCTGACAGCGGAGAGAGTGCGGCTTGGCTGGGACCTGACAGGTGACACAGGATAATCTATGCAGAGCAGGACGCTGGGCTGCCGTTACTTCAGCTTGTACTGCTGATATGTGAAGCCCCTGCCCGGTGGCTTGCTCTGTATCTAATTCACTGCCCAGCAGCTGTACAGGTCAGCAGCACCCGGCTCCTTCACTGTGTCTGCACCACTGACCTGCATAGCTGCTGCTGCTGCTAAAATGTCTACTAAACCCTGTACAGCCCAGTACTCCCTTGATAGCCCCTTCAGTTCCTAATCTCACCTCTGTACACCCCTCCCCCCAGCACTGGAGCACCACCCCGTGCTGAAGAAGTCAGAGGAGACAGAAGTTGCCGAAGAAGCAGTCTACAGGAAGGAGATAAGTGTCAATGTGTCTAAAGACAAAGAGGTGACTGGAGTGTGACTCAATGTATGTATGTATGTATGTATGTATGTATGTATGTATGTATGTTTGTATGTTTGTATGTATGTATGTATGTATGTATGTATGTAGTGTGTGTGTAATGGCTCTATATGTGTGTGTATATGTAGTTTGTGTGTGTATGTAATATTTGTGCGAGTGCGTGTGTATATTTGTGTGCATTTTGTATATATATGTAGTGTGTGTGTAGTGTATGTGTGCAGTATGTATGTGTGCAATGTGTGTATATGCAGTATGTGGGCAGTATGCATGTATGTATGTATGTATGTATGTATGTATGTATGTATGTATGTATGCAGTATGTATGTGTGCAGTGTGTATGTGTGCAGTGTGTATGTGTGCAGTGTGTATATGTGCATTGTGTGTATATGCAGTGTGTGGGCAGTATGTTTGTATGTGTGCAGTATGTATGTATGTATTTATTCAGTATGTATGTGTGCAGCATGTATGTATGTATGTATTTATTTATTTATTCAGTGTGTATGTGTGCAGTATGGATGTGTGCAGTATCTATGTGTGTATGTGTGCAGTATGTATGTGTGTATGTATGTATGTATGTATGTATGTATGTATATGTGCAGTATGTATATGTGTGCAGTATGTATATGTGCATTGTGTGTATTTGTAGTGCATGGGCAGTATTTATGTATGTGTGCAGTATATATATGTGCAGTGTGAGTATATGTAGTGTGTGGGCAGTATGTGTGTGTGCAGTATGTATGTGTGCAGTATGTATGTATGTATGTGTGCAGTATGTATGTATGTATGTATGCAGTATGTATGTGTGCAGTATGTATGTGTGCAGTATGTATGTGTGCAGTGTGTATGTTTGCAGTGTGTATATGTGCATTGTGTGTATATGCAGTGTGTGGGCAGTATGTTTGTATGTGTGCAGTATGTATGTATGTATTCAGTATGTATGTGTGCAGCATGTATGTATGTATGTATTCAGTGTGTCTGTGTGCAGTATGGATGTGTGCAGTATCTATGTGTGCAGTATGTATGTATGTATGTATGTGCAGTATGTATGTGTAATATGGATATATGTATGTGTCCAGTATGTGTATGTGCAGTGTGTGCAGTATGTATGTGTGCAGTATGTGTATATGTAGCGTGTGGGCAGTATATATGTATGCATGTATGTCTGCAGTATGTATGTGTGTGCAGTATGTATGTATGTATGTATGTATGTATGTATGTATGTATGTATGTGTGCAGTATGTATGTGTGTGCAGTATGTACAGTGAAGGAAATAAGTATTTGATCCCTTGCTGATTTTGTAAGTTTGCCCACTGTCACAGACATGAACAGTCTAGAATTTTTAGGCTAGGATAATTTTACCAGTGAGAGATAGATTATATAAAAAAAAAACAGAAAATCACATTGTCAAAATTATATATATATTTATTTGCATTGTGCACAGAGAAATAAGTATTTGATCCCTTTGGCAAACAAGACTTAATACTTGGTGGCAAAACCCTTGTTGGCAAGCACAGCAGTCAGACATTTTTAGTAGTTGATGATGATGGCCCACTCCTCTTTGCAGATCATCTGTAAATCATTAAGATTTTGAGGCTGTCGCTTGGCAACTCCGATCTTCAGCTCCCTCCATAAGTTTTCGATGGGATTAAGGTCTGGAGACTGGCTAGGCTACTCCTTGACCTTAATGTGCTTCTTTTTGAGCCACTCCTTTGTTGCCTTGGCTGTATGTTTTGGGTCATTGTCGTGCTGGAAGACCCAGCCACGGGCCATTTTTAATGTCCTGGTGGAGGGAAGGAGGTTGTCACTCAGGATTTGACGGTACATGGCTCCATCCATTCTCCCATTGATGCGGTGAAGTAGTCCTGTGCCCTTAGCAGAGAAACACCCCCAAAACATAATGTTTCCACCTCCATGCTTGACAGTGGGGACGGTGTTTCTTTGGGTCATAGGCAGCATTTCTCTTCCTCCAAACACGGCGAGTTGAGTTAATGCAAAAGAGCTCAATTTTAGTCTCATCTGACCACAGCACCTTCTCTCAATCACTCTCAGAATCATTCAGATGTTCATTTGCAAACTTCAGACGGGCCTATACATGTGCCTTCTTGAGCAGGGGGACCTTGCGGGCACTGCAGGATTTTAATCCATTACGGCGTAATGTGTTACCAATGGTTTTCTTGGTGACTGTGGTCCTAGCTGCCTTGAGATCATTAACAAGTTCCCCCCGTGTAGTTTTCGGCTGAGCTCTCACCTTCCTCAGGATCAAGGATGCCCCACGAGGTGATATTTTGCATGGAGCCCCAGATCGATGTCGATTGACAGTCATTTTGTATGTCTTCCATTTTCTTACTATTGCACCAACAGTTGTCTCCTTGTCACCCAGCGTCTTACTTATGGTTTTGTAGCCCATTCCAGCCTTGTGCAGGTCTATGATCTTGTCCCTGACATCCTTAGAAAGCTCTTTGGCCTTGCCCATGTTGTAGAGGTTAGAGTCAGACTGATTAATTGAGTCTGTGGACAGGAGTCTTTTATACAGGTGACCATTTAAGACAGCTGTCTTTAATGCAGGCACCAAGTTGATTTGGAGCGTGTAACTGGTCTGGAGGAGGCTGAACTCTTAATGGTTGGTAGGGGATCAAATACTTATTTCTCTGTGCACAATGCAAATAAATATATATAATTTTGACTATGTGATTTTCTGTTTTCTTTTTTATATAATCTATCTCTCACTGGTAAAATTAACCTAGCCTAAAAATTCTAGACTGTTCATGTTTTTGACAGTGGGCAAACTTACAAAATCAGCAAGGGATCAAATACTTATTTCCTTCACTGTATATGTGCATTGTGTGTATCTGTAGTGTGTGGGCAGTATTTATGTATGTGTGCAGTATATATATGTGCAGTGTGTGTGCAGTATGTATGTGTGCAGTATGTATGAGTGCAGTGTGTGTATATGTAGCGTGTGGGCAGTATATATGTATGCAGTGTGGGCAGTATGTATGTATGTATGTATGTATGTATGTATGTATGTATGTATGTATGTGTGCAGTGTGTGAATATGTAACATGTGTGCATTATGTATAGGTATGTATGCAGTGTGTAGATGGTGTGTGCAGTATGTTTGTATGTATGTATGTATTAGAAACAGGGAGAGAACCTCCAGCTCACCGGTCTGCGTCTCCAGCAGCGTCACTCGGATCCCCGCGACGGCCCGCGGTAAGGAACAGCAATGTAGGAGAAAAAATGATCCAGCGCTGATAGTAATTTAAAAGGGAAATGAGAGTCCCATGTTTATTGAAGAAAGATCTTAAAATCGGAGGGGAGACGCAGTCCCAAGGTGCAAGTAGTCAGGGTAGATACCCAAGCCTACGCGTTTCGAACGCGATCTGCATTCTTAATCATGGCAAGTATGTAAGTATGTGTGCATTGTGTAGATGTAGTGTGTGCAGTATGTACACTACCATTCAAAAGTTTGGGGTCACCCAGACAATTTTGTGTTTTCCATGAAAACTCACACTTATATTTATCAAATGAGTTGCAAAATGACTAGAAAATATAGTCAAGACATTGACAAGGTTAGAAATAATGATTTTTATTTGAAGTAATAATTTTCTCCTTCAAACTTTGCTTTGTGGGAAAGGACACAGAGACATAAGAGACTTTCTACGCCAGTTTTCACACTTTTTAAGAAATGGGGCGTGGTAAAGGCAAAGGGGCTGTGAGCCAACAAATTTATTATGATTAACCCCAGAAAACTGGTGTCAATTATAGTGAAAGTCTACGCCAGCTCCTCACTAACATAGATTTCACTCCATGGGGCATAGCAAGGTAGAGGCCCGTGCTGGACCTCATACTTTGCCCCCCCCCCCCCCCCCTTCATCTGACCAAACCCTGGCCTCCCATTGGACAGTTAAATTAAAAAAATATATATACACTACCGTTCAAAAGTTTAGGGTCACTTAGAAATTTCCTTATTTGCACAGTTTTTTTCAATGAAGATAACATTAAATTAATCAGAAATACACTCTATACATTGTTAATGTGGTAAATGACTATTCTAGCAGCAAACATCTGGTTTTTAATGCAATATCTACATAGGTGTATAGAGGCCCATTCCCAGCAACCATCACTCCAGTGTTCTTATGGTACATTGTGTTTGCTAACTGTGTTAGAAGGCTAATGGATGATTAGAAAACACTTGAAAACCCTTGTGCAATTATGTTAGCACCGCTGTAAACAGTTTTGCTGTTTAGAGGAGCTATAAAACTGACCTTCCTTTGAGCTAGTTGAGAATCTGGAGCATTACATTTGTGGGTTCGATTAAACTCTCCAAATGGCTAGAAAAAGAGAGCTTTCATGTGAAACTCGACAGTCTATTCTTGTTCTTAGAAATGAAGGCTATTCCATGCGAGAAATTGCCAAGAAACTGAAGATTTCCTACAACGGTGTGTATTACTCCCTTCAGAGGACAGCACAAACAGGCTCTAACCAGAGTAGAAAGACAAGTTGGAGGCCCCGCTGCACAACTGAGCAACAAGACAAGTACATTAGAGTCTCTACTTTGAGAAATAGATGCCTCACAGGTCCTCAACTGGCAGCTTCATTAAACAGTACCCGCAAAACGCCAGTGTCGACGTCTACAGTGAAGAGGCGACTCCGGAATGCTGGTCTTCAGGGCAGAGTGGCAAAGAAAAAGCCATATCTGAGACTGGCTAATAAAAGGAAAAGATTAATATGGGCAAAAGCACACAGACATTGGACAGAGGAAGATTGGAAAAAAGTGTTATGGACAGACGAATCGAAGTTTGAGGTGTTTGGATCACACAGAAGAACATTTGTGAGACGCAGAACAACTGAAAAGATGCTGGAAGAGTGCCTGACGCCATCTGTCAAGCATGGTGGAGGTTATGTGATGGTCTGGGGTTGCTTTGGTGCTGGTAAAGTGGGAGATTTGTACAAGGTAAAAGGGATTTTGAATAAGGAAGGCTATCACTCCATTTTGCAACGCCATGCCATACCCTGTGGACAGCGCTTGATTGGAGCCAATTTCATCCTACAACAGGACAATGACCCAAAGCACACCTCCAAATTATGCAAGAACTATTTAGGGAAGAAGCAGGCAGCTGGTATTCTATCTGTAATGGAGTGGCCAGCGCAGTCATCAGATCTCAACCCCATAGAGCTGTTGTGGGAGCAGCTTGACAGTATGGTACGCAAGAAGTGCCCATCAAGCCAATCCAACTTGTGGGAGGGACTTCTGGAAGCATGGGGTGAAATTTCTCCCGATTACCTCAGCAAATTAACAGCTAGAATGCCAAAGGTCTGCAATGCTGTAATTGCTGCAAATGGAGCATTCTTTGACGAAAGCAAAGTTTGAAGGAGAAAATTATTATTTCAAATAAAAAACATTATTTCTAACCTTGTCAATGTCTTGACTATATTTTCTAGTCATTTTGCAACTCATTTGATAAATATAAGTGTGAGTTTTCATGGAAAACACAAAATTGTCTGGGTGACCCCAAACTTTTGAACGGTAGTGTAAGTGAATACAGTGCAGTGAAATTCAGTGACTCACAGGTGACATCTTCTCAGAATGGAGTCGTTCATGTTCTCTTTTCTTCTTCATCCGACCCAGAACACCATGTTGACTTCCAGTCTTCTTCATCTCCAATGCCCAAGCGCGAACCACAAGATATGTCATGAAAGTGTTGATGTAACCTGTATACCACGTTCACGTGACCCAATCTGCCACATCACAGCTTATTCAAATCATGGAAGCGTTCAGTCTACATGACTACCGCCCGTCATGGTGCGCATACCTTAGATCAAAATTTCGACATATAACTAACTCTAAACCTCATAAGCTAATTTTCTTTAGCTATTATACTAGGATGTACAATTCTATATTAAAATATTATCATATTAGTCATGTGTCCTAGTATACCCACATCCAGCGATGGGTGGGATGGGTGAAACATAAAATAGTTTTCCATGAGTTTTGGACTGCGATGTGCTGCTGATCTCCCCTTTTGGGGGTAATATACAGGGAATATGGGGGTTATATAAGGGACTCCCATCATCCCTGTATATACCAGCCATCATCCCCATATATAACCACCATTATCCGTGTATGAACCAGCCTACCATTATCTCAGTATAAAATCTCCATCACCCCTGTATATACCATTAGGGCGGGCACTGTCAGCTTGCTGTGGCGTGCGGGCATTGTGGCTAAAGAAGAAGTAAATGGGGTGGGCATTGAGGACACCGTGGACCAATAGGATGCCTGAAATGCCGGTATATGGGAGAAGTCCAGCAGAATCTGAAAATATGCCTCCTGATTGCTTAGGCTGGGTTCACACGACTTATTTTCAGACGTAAACGAGGCGTATTATGCCTCGTTTTACATCTGAAAATAAGGCTACAATACGTCGGCAAACATCTGCCCATTCATTTGAATGGGTTTGCCGACGTACTGTGCAGACAACCTGTCATTTACGCGTCGTCGTTTGACAGCTGTCAAACGACGACGCGTAAAAATACAGCCTCGTCAAAAGAAGTGCAGGGCACTTCTTTCAGACGTAATTTGAGCCGTTTCTTCATTGAACTCAATGAAGCACAGCTCAAAATTTACGGCTGTCAGAGAAGCCCCGCAAAATGCGAGGAGGAGCATTTACGTCTGAAACAAGGCAGCTGTTTTCTCCTGAAAACAGTCTGTCTTTTCAGACGTAAAAGCCTGCTATTGTGTGCACATACCCTTAAAGGCTATGTACACCTTTGCACAGTTTTTTTTTTAATTGCCTTGTATGTATTTTGTAAAATAAATCACATTTCTAATTGGTCTACCATTTGTCTTCTGTACCTGCAGTGTATTTCAGTTCATGGCCAGCTGCTGTATTCAGTTATCTCTCTAAGGCCCTGTTCACACCTGCGTTGGTGTGTTTCGTTGTTCTGCTCCATCAGTGGTGCAGAACAAAGGAATAACGTAAGCAACTGTTCCGTCGCACAACGGACACCGCCACCTGCCGACAGAACCCATTGACTTTAGTGGGTTCCATTGGCTTTCCGTCAGGCGGGGGACCGTGATTTTACCAGAGACAATAGTGCAGATGTGAACGAGGCCTTATCCGTCAGTCATCACCCTAATGGCAAACTGAGCAGCTCCTCCTTTGCAGGCTCATGAACAAGCATTTACTGTGGAATCTGCGCATGTGCATGGTCCTAATTACTGCATACCTCCTAACCGTCCCGGATATAGGGGGGTAGTCCAGGATTCTGGGCGCTGTTACGCTGTCCCAAGCGGCCGGTGGTATGTCTTGGTGTCAACTGTATCTGCGTCCTCAGGATGCAGATACAGTTTAATCCAATGCTAATGAAAGGGATCGTCAGCTCCCTGCTTCTGTTTTAGTACCACTCGCCGAGGAATTCCCGGGCACAGCGCTACTTTAAGTGTGGAGCCCCTTGTCTTACTATCCATATATGAACATTGAGGTCGGGGACTACTCCTGGAACGGAATCCACTGCCTTTGCATTGCCGATGGTCTGGCCGGGGAATCCGCTCCTAGGCGGAACCCCTGATGTCACTTTCCATATATGTACAATTACATCAAGGGCTCCTCCTGGAGAGCAATCCTTGGCCACAGCGTGGCCGACGCTCTGGACAGAGATTCTGCTCCTATAGGGAATGCCTTACGTCACTGTCCATATATGGACAGTGACGGCAGGGGCTCCTCCTGGAGTGGAATCCCTGGGGGAGTGGCACCATCTACATGGGCACTGTGTGTGACACTATCTATATGGGCACTGGCACTTTATATGTGCGCACTGGTACTAGGGGTAGCTAAGGGAGCATTAAACTGTATGGGGGCAGCTATTTGTCATTATACTGTGTAGGGGGTCCTTTGGGAACATAATAATGAGTGGGCTGAACCGGGTATGTGTGGGCGGAGATTACTTAGATTAGATACTTGAAAGTTGGTAGGTATGTTTACTGGTGTGTGCTGGGGCAGAGCGAGTGTGCCTACTCCAAATTTGCAGCATAAGGCAATGAGGTTGCTTTACCACATGCCAATGCTGCAATTTTGGGAATTGCTCCCTCTAGTGACCAGCACATGGAAATGTTATAAATTAGAATCTGATTTATAATATTTCCTGACTTGTGAAAAAATTAAAAAATTAAAACAATGTTTAATCACTTATATACTAACTGTTTAACTGAAAAAAATAAAATAATTCCTAGCGACACATTCCCTTTAACACTGGCGTTTCATACACCAGTCCTATTAAACAGTTTGCTGGAGTAAGATGCAACACATTTATTAACAGGCGAACGACTCTTAATAAATGTGTCGCATCTTTTAGCTGCAACGCGGCCTGTCATCAGTACTTTCTATGTGCCGCGGCCTGCTGTACATTTAAAGTACATTTTTAAAATGTATTTTATTGTCTGATTGGGGGGGCATACAGTCTGATTGGGGGGGAGGTATGGGTCTGGCACGGACCTTTGCCTTGTTACGCCCCCCAGAGATAAATCTGTGCGGCATTATACATATAGATTTCTGCTATAATTTACATCAGTTACTGGCGTAAATTATAGTAAAATTGTTGGCCATTTCTGCTAAGCCCCGCTCATTTTTTGCCCCCAAAAATTATGACATTTGCGTATTTTGTGAATTTTCTACGCTAATAAACTGTTGTAGAAAGGTTAATATATTCCCCCCAAAGGCTACAGACCGTAATACAATATCTTAATGTAAGGATATGTACACTTAATTGTGCTGCAACGCTTGTTGTCTCCATTCTATGTCAGTGTGGGAAGTAGATGTCCGGCCTTATGATTTTGTGATATGTAATAGACCCAGAATCCCAATCACCATACCAAAGATTGCAAAATAAAGACACAAAACATTATAATTGGGTGTTAAATGGTCAAAACTTTTATTATATTATATGACCAAACCCAAAATGGCAAACCTCCGACTCACGAAGAGTCACCCTCCAGAACGCAGGAAAGGAAAAACCCCCTGTGGGGGAAACCTCTAGGGAAACCATGGCTGGAGGATTGCCCTTCCTCTGGGCTTAGAAGGTGCCAAAATATAATTTGTAACAGAATTTATACGTTTTCTCAGATTTTTAAGGAAAGACAATACAACGAACGAACGAACGAACGAACGAACGAACGAACGAACGAACGAACGAACGAACGAACGAACGAACAACATAAAACACATAAATCGGCTGATCTGGATGGCTAGGCGGGTGTCTCTCTTCCTGGGCACCCATTAAAATTAATGGGCGATCCACGGATGAGACGGGTCCTCCAGATGCCTCCTTGTAGCATCTGTCTCCGCTCTGGCTAATAGAGGGGGATCTCCTGCTGGAAACCCCCCTCTATTACAGACAACCCGTATGAAGAGGATGTGATGAAGAAGTGGTCTGGGGTGAAGGGTTTCCCTGCTAGAACCTCCAAATTACATCAGGTCGGTATTGGTGGGGAAGTCAAGCTCAAGGTCCTCAGTCCCATCCAATATGGCGCTGAATGTGGCAGTAAAACTTTCTAATATGGAATCTTCTTTATGTCATAAACATTTGTATTTATGACATCAGCACCTTCATCATCATTACTACAGGAATTTATTACCACTGCACAAATCATACATTGTGACGTCACCCACAGTGGTCTGAAGTGTTAACCCTTTAATGACTGGAAATGAACTTAGTACAGAGGCCATAAAGCTGAATAGAACATATCAGCGGCCATAAAGGAAAAGGGATAATGCAGGGAGCATCTCCGCACAAGAACTATCCATGACAAAGAGTTCTCCAGGATGAGATAACTTATCTGCTTTCTCCAAAAACCAGCACCACACCTGTCCATAGGTTGTGTGTGGTATTACAGCTCATTACCATTCACTTCAATGGAGCTAACCTGCAATACCAGATACAACCTGTGGATAGGTGTGGTGCTGTTTTTGGAAGAAAGCAGCCATATTTTTATAACTCTGCACAGCTCCTGTTAGAAATAGTTAAAATAAAGTGGGGGGAGAAGGAGAAGAAGGGGAGAGGGAAAGAAGAAAGCAAAAAAAGGGAAAAAGAGGAACTCTGAGGTAAAAGATATCAAACTAGACTGAAAGGAGTCTGCTGGAGGTGCCAGATGGAAAGACATATTTCTGCCATGGGGACCAGATTAGTTGAAATGTATCTTGAAGGGGGGCTTCAGAGAGTGGGTTTTAACCCCTTCCCGCCCTATGAAGTGCTGTTGCATTGAAAAACTATGCAGTTCATCTTCAAATGCAGCGTCACAAAAACAAATTATTTAGTAAAAAATAAAACTATATAAATTTGGTATCGCCATAATCGTAACGACACGCAGAATCAAGTTATCATGCAATTCATGCCACCCGATGAACACTGTAAAATCAAAACAGAAATGGCGGAATTACAGGTTTTTTGTTCAATTCACCCCACAAAATGTAGGTTTTTTTTACATTGTTTTTTTAATACTTTATATGGTACATTAGGCCGCAGGGTAAATTCCACGTAAACAGCGTCATTCATCGGTTAACTGTTTAAATGATACCAGTTCAAGTGACCTTTATCGAAAAACACTATAAGACATTTTTTCCCAATTAACCTTTTAATTGGGGCTAGCATGTGTGATACTGTCTGCTAAGCCGTTGTATCTCAGCATATTATATGTGATACTGTCTGCTGAGCTGCTGTCTCCTATCAAGTAGCAGAGCTATCAGGTGTCATAGTCTTCGGGTTCACACGCAAAGTCAAAAATGGCTGAAAATTACAGAGCTGTTTTCAGAGAACACAGCCTTTGATTTACAGCCGTTTTTGAAGCTGTAAACGTTTTTTGAGGTGTTTTTTTCTAGCTGTTTTTGGAGCTGTTTTTCCATTGACACAATGAAAAACATCTCCAAAAACGGCTCAAGAAGTGACATGCTCCTTCTTTTTACAATAGGCAGATGTTTGAAGGCATTGGGCTACCGATTTTTCAGGCGTATTTGAAGGCGTTTACGCTCCGAAATACGCCTGAAAACACAGCGTGTGAATATACCCTTATAGATACGCTGTCTCAGATATATATATCTTTTTTTTTGTTTTTTTTAGGGGTGTGGGCAAAACACATGTCTTGTGGCACAAAACAGTCTGATTAGTGGGGGAGATACAGGGTCTGGCTTAGGCCTTTTGTTGCACACTCAATGTAAAATTGTACACTAGCTCGGAGCTGGCGTTGATTTCTGCTTTACATTACGCCCGTTACTGGCGTAAATGATAGTAAAATTGTCGGCCCTTTCCGCAAAGCGCCATACACTTTTCAAAAAAGTGCCAAAGGCAGCGAAAAGTGACCGAAAACTTTCCTGCACTTTTGGGATTTTTCTATGCCAGATAAGAGGCTTAGCAAGGTTAATAAATTCTCGTCTAAGGCTACAGACAGTAATACAATATCTTAATGCAAGGATCTGTACACTCAGTGTCTGACTGAGGTACCTTGGACCCAGCAAAGGAAATAATTCTTGGGGGTCTACCCTTCAACTATATAGAAATAATTTAAACACTCTTAAATGTGTACTAAAAACGTGTGTTGTAAAACAAAGACCAGTATTCCCACCATATTGTGACAGATATCAGTCCTACACAGGCATTCTGCAGACCATATAAGTGAATACAGTGCAGTGAAATTCAGTGACTCACATGTGACATCTTCTTAGATTGGAGTCGTTCACGTTCTCTTTTCTTCTTCAGCTGGCCCAGAACGCCATGATGACTTCTTCCAGTCTTCTTCATCTCCAATGCCCAAGCGTGAACCACAAGATACGTCATGAAAGTGTTGATGTAACCTAGATACCACGTGTAATGACGGGGTAGGGATACAGACAGGTGAGCCCTAATCTACCCGCCTCTCAGTCCCTGCCTACTTGCACGGCCCGTCCTAGGCGACGGCGTACAACTGGGCGACGGTCCCTACGCTCAATATGTGCATGACAGACAAACAGACAAGTGTACACAGAAGCTAAGGGAAATGGGGCAGTTGCCCACGGCAACACAGTGAGCAACAGGCGTAGTGAACGAGTCGAGTCAAAACAGGAGTGTACCAGGTACCAAACACAGAGCAGGAGCGTAGTCAGTAAAGCCAGGGTCAAAATGAAGCAAGGTCAATAATAATAGCAGGAGCAGCAGAGCCAGAAAACAGGAAAGAATCACAGGCAAAGACAAGCAGGAAATGAAGGTATAAATAGACCGAGGCCGGGAGCTAGAACCGTCTGGCCAGGCTGTAATAGGTTCTCCCACTCCTGAGCCTACCAGCCTGAGTGGTAGCAGATCGAGTCACTCTATCAGACCTAGGAGCAGGTGCACACTGATTAACCACGGGCGTCGACACAGAAGCTGTGTCTGGCAGATCCTTTACACCACGTTCCCGTGACCTAATGTGCCACGTCACAGCGTATTCAAATCATGGAAGTGTCCAGTCTACATGACTACCGACTGTCATGGTGTGCAAACCTTAGATCAAAATGTTGACATATAACTAACTGACTCTAAACCTCATAGGGTAATTTTCTTTAGCTATTATACCAGGATGTAGGCGGAGGAGTAGGCTAAGAGAACGGAAAGTGGCCGAGGCGGGAGTTGGGCCAGAGTGAATATGACGCTTGACTGGGGTCTGGGGAGGGGAAGGGGAGAGAGACAGGTGGGAAGGTGGGAGCAGAGGGGCAACATGAAAAAAATTATTAAACTGAATCTACTGCTTTAAAACAGTCACTCACCAAGTTGCGGAGCTGGCCCCTGCATGGATCCCATTCCTTTCTACAAACCAATTAACGCTAATCATAACCTTGATGAGCGGCGGCTGCCCACTTTATTTTACTTTTGTGGCCAGGCCCCTGACAGTAGTACCAGCGTTACTACCCTGATGGCAGGCCTGTTTGCAGGAGTACTAGCCAACTACGTCACAGATAACCCAAGTTTCAAGACCATGCAAATTTATGGATTTTTGGCATCCCATGGAATATGGGAACAATAGGGAATTCTATCAGTAAGTATTCTGCCTGTTTGTTGGCTAATACTCCTGATCCAATTCCTTCTTCTAGCAGATTTTTTAAAGATTCCTTACATGCGGTGCTTGGTTTCGCCACAAGTTTGCGATATGTCGATTCATTGCCTAAAATGGTATGAACGTGTCTGGGATATAAAGAGGAATCTAGAACAACTCCTGCTCCGTAAGATTTGGAGGACACAGTTATACGCTGGATATATGGTGAGCCCCTCTGTGTTTTCACCGTCAGCCCTTATGTGTACATAGTGAACCTTTTAGAAGGTTAATCTCTACCCGCTAAGGTGGAAGGGTTGGTTCCAATGCCTAGTTATGGTGGTGTCTGAGGAAATAAAGGTCCTTTTAGACGTCCCGATACTGACCATGAAAACCAGCACCAATCGACGATACAGCGTGTCACAAGGAGCAATCATCGTTAATGTATGGGGGCAAACAATCGTTACTACACCAGACCCCGCACCGATCTGCCAGTCCAGCTGCCTCCGGGCACTGGACAACACTGCCGGAAGCAGATTGCTCAGATCACTGCATAGCAGCCGTTCGGCAGAACTGCAGCTCGGCCTCTATTCTTTGACCGGAGCCATCTACTTCCGGCAGTGTTGTCCGGTGCCCAGAGGCAGCTGGAGTGGTGGATCGGTGCGGGGTCTGGTGTAGTAACGATTGTTTGCCCCCATACATTAACGATGATTGCTCCTTGTGACACGCTGTATCGTCGATTGGTGCTGGTTTTCATGGTCAGTATCGGGACGTCTAAAAGGACCTTTATTTCCTCAGACACCACCATAACTAGGCATTGGAACCAACCCTTCCACCTCAGCGGGTAAAGATTAACCTTCTAAAAGGTTCACGCACCGATCATATACTGATGACCTATCCAGTGGATAGGTCATCAGTTGTCAGAACGTGGAAAACCCTTTTAAAGGGAAGGTGTCACGGAAATGTTTTTTTTAATATATATATATATATAATATTGCTTTTAGTATGTCATTAAAATAAATTGCATTTATTTTTGTTTTTTTGTTGTACTTTTTACTTTTTTCCTTCTTTTACTTCTCTATGGGGGCTGCCATTTTTTTTTTTCATCTCTGTATCTGTCCATTAACGACACATACAGAGATGGAATACGGCACATACATTCCCATAGAGAATGCGAACGGGAGCCGTTCCATTCACTATAGTGTATGCCGTCTGTGTGGGAACGGCGCATGCGCCACTCCCACACAGATCAAAAGAAAGGTCTTTAGTAGAGCGACATCCAGCGCTATTTTCATGTGTACCGGAAGCCACGGCCGGACAGTAAGATGACGACTTCCGGTCGCGGCTTCCGGCCATATGTTGAAGGCAGCGCAGATGCAAGGACTAGGAGCGGCAGGGCGGAGGCGGCGGCAGGAGCAGGTAAGTTATGTTTGTGTATGTGATGTGTGTGTATGTTAGTGTTATACTTTCTGCTGAGCACTGTATCTAATCTTCCTACACTGTGCATTGGCTCAGAAAATGGCGGCACACAGTGTAGGGGGTTTGAAGATTCAACCCCCTTCTTTCTCCTGGCACTAGGCAGGATAAAGGAGGGGGGATTCTGTGAGGACACTAGAGCGAGTGTGTCTACTACAAATTTGCAGCATAAGGCAATGAGGTTGCTTTACCACATGCCAATGCGGCAATTTTGAGAATTGCTCCCTCTAGTGATCAGCACATGGAAATGTTATAAATTAGAATCTAATTTATAATATTTCCTGAAAAAAATAAAATAAAATTTCTAGCGACACATTCCCTTTAATACTGGCGTTTCATACACCAGTCCTATTAAACAGTTTGCTGGAGTAAGATGCAACACATTTATTAACAGGCGAAAGACTCTTAATAAATGTGTTGCATCTTTTAGCTGCAACGCGGCCTTTCATCAGTACTTTCTACGTGCTGCGGCGTGCTGTAAGAGCCTGAGGGAATCCGGGAGGGAGAATCGGAGTGGTGAGGTAAGTACATTTTTAAAATGTATTTTATTGTCTGATTGGGGGGCAAACAGTATGATTGGGGGGAGGTATGGGTCTGGCACGGAACTTTGCCTTGTTACGCTCCCCAGAGATAAATCTGGGCCGCACTATACATATAGATTTCTGCTATAATTTACATCAGTTACTGGCTTAACTTATAGTAAAATTGTTGGCCATTTCTGCTAAGCCCCGCCCATTTTTTGCACCCCAAAAATGTCAACATTTGTGTATTTTAGTAAACTGTTGTAGAAAGGTTAATATATTCCCCCCAAAGGCTACAGACTGTAATACAATATCTTAACCCCTTCCCTCTTTAGCCACTTTTGACCTTCCTGACAGAGCCTCATTTTTCAAATCTGACATGTGTCACTTTATGTGGTAATAACGTCGGATTGCTTTTAGCTATCCAAGCGATTCTGAGATTGTTTTCTCATGACACATTGGACTTGATGTTACTGGCAAAATTTGCTCAATATGTTCAGTATTTAATTGTGAAAAACACCAAAATTTAGCGAAAAATTGCAAACATTTGCATTTTTCTCAACTTAAATGTATCTGCTTGTAAGGCAGGTAGTTATAACACACACAATTGTTGCTAACTAACATCCCCCATATGTCTACTTTAGTTTGGCATCGTCTTTTGAACATCCTCTTATTTTTCTAGGACGTTACAAGGCTTTGAACTTTAGCAGCAATTTCTCACATTTTCAAGAAAATTTCAAAAGGCTATTTTTACAGGGGCCCGTTCACTTGTGAAGTGGCTTTGAGGGCCTTATATATTAGAAACCCAAAAAAAGTCACCCCATTTTGAAAACTTCACCCCTCAAAGTATTCAAAACAGCATTTAGAACATTTCTTAACCCTTTAAACTTTTCACAGGAATTAAAGCAATGTAGGGGTGAAATTTACAAATAAATTTTTAATCCATTTTTATTTATAACACAGAAAGTTTTTCCATAGAAATGCAACTCAATATTTATTGCCCAGATTCTGCAGTTTTAGGAAATATCCCATATGTGGCCGTAGCGTGCTACTGGACTGAAGCACCGGCCTCAGAAGCAAAGGAGCACCTAGTGGATTTTGGGCCCTTATTTTTATTCGAATATATTTTAGGCACCATGTCAGGTTTCAAGGGCTCTTGCGGTGCCAAAACAGTGGAAATCCACCAAAAGTTATCCCATTTGAGAAACTACACACCTCAAGGAAATTATCTAGGTGTATACTGAGCGTTTTGACCCCGCAGGTTTTTTGCAGAAATTATTGGAAGTAGGCCCTGAAAATAAAAATCTACATTTTTTCAAAGAAAATGTAGGTAAAGCTAATTTTTTCTCATTTCCACAAGGACTGAAGGAGAAAAGGCACCACAACATTTGTAAAGCAATTTCTCCCGAGTAAAACAATACCCCACATGTGGTAATAAATGGCTGTTTGGACACACGGCAGGGCTTAGAACGGATGGAGCACCATTTGGCTTTTGGAGTTCACATTTAGCAGGGATGGTTTGCGGAGGCCATGTCACATTTACAAAGTCCCTGAGGGGATAAAACAGTGTAAACCCCCCACAAGTGACCTCATTTTGGAAACTACACCCATTGAGGAAATTATCTAGGGGTATACTGAGCGTTTTGACCCCACAGGTTTTTTGCAGAAATTATTGGAAGTAGGCCCTGAAAATAAAAATCTACATATTTTCAAAGAAAATGTAGTTTTAGCACATTTTTTCTCATTTCCACAAAGACTGAAGGAGAAAAAGCCAGCAAAATTTGTAAAGCAATTTCTCCCGAGTAAAACAGTACCCCACATGTGGTAATAAACGGCTGTTTGGACACACGGCAGGGCTTAGAATGGAAAGAGCGCTATTTGGCTTTTGGAGATCACATTTAGCAGGAATGGTTTGCGGAGGCAATGTCGCATTTGCAAAGCCCCTGAGGGGCAAAACAATGAAAACGCCCAAATAGTGACTCCCTTTAGGAAACTACACCCCTTGAGGAATCCATCTAGGAGTATTGTGAGCATTTTGACCCCATAGATGTTTCATAGAATTTATTAGAAGTGGGCAGTGAAAATAAAAACAATCCTTTTTCTTCAATAAGACGTAGTTTTACCGCAAATTTTTGGGATTTCTCAACAAATAATGCAAAAAAAGAACACAACATTTGTAAAGCAATTTCTCCCGAGTACGGCAATACCCCATATGTGGTCATAAACGGCTGTTTGGGCACACGGCAAGGCTCAGAAAGGAAAGAGCGCCATTTGGAGTGCAGATTTTGCTGGATTGGTTTCTGGGCACCTGTGGGACCAAAACTGTGGATACCCCGCAGAAGTGACCACATTTTGGAAACTACGCCCTCAATGCATTTACCTAGGGGTGTAGTAAGCATGTTAACCCTGCAAGTGTTTTGTAGAAATTAGTGTGCACTCGATGTTGCAGAGTGAAAATGGGATTTTTTTTCCATAGATATGCCAATATGTGGTGCCCAGCTTGTGCCACCATAACAAGACAGCTCTCTAATTATTATGCTGGGTTTCCTGGTTTTAGAAACACCCTTCATGTTGCCCTAATCTTTTGCCGAACATTCGACCAGGCTCAGGAGTGAAAGCGTACCATGCAAAATCGAGGCCTAATTTGGCGATTTATAAAGTATTGGATCACAATTGCAGAGGCTCAGATGTGAAATAATAAAAAGAAAGCCCTGAGAAGTGACCCCATTTGGAAACTGCACCCCTCAAGGCATCTATTAAGGGGTGTAGTGAGCATTTTCACCCACAGGTATTTTCCATAAATGATTGCGCTGCGGGTGGTGCAAAGTAAAAATTGATATTTTTCTCTAGAAATGCCATTTCAATGGCAAATATGTCATACCCAGCTTATGTCACTGGAGACACACACCCCAAAATTTTTTAAAAGGGTTCTCCCGGGTATGACGATGCCATATATGTGGAAGGAAACTGCTGTTTGGGCACACTGTAGGGTTCAGATGGGTGGGAGCGTCATTTGGCTTTTGGAGCGTGGAATTTGCTTGGTAATAGTTTTGTTTGGAGTGTTTCCGTTTATAACGTGGGGAATATGTGAGCTGGGCAGAGTACATCAGGGGCATAGTCAGGGGGTATAATAATGGGGTAAAAAAACAATAAAATAATCCATTTATGTGTGTTACGCTGTGAAGCAATCCTTTCTGCACAGGCCAGTGTCGCACTGATATATGGCGTCCTTTCTTATGCCCCTTTTGGTCCGCATATTTGCAGTTTGGGGAATTTTGCTGTGAAGTGTTGTCCTGGTATAATACGGGCACCCTCGCTTCCAGCAGATATGTTTGGGCCCTCCCCTTCCTGGTTCCCTAATTTTAGATCCTTGATAAATCGCCTCCTGAAACAGAGGAAATGTTCCCCTCGGGCACAACTGCATATTTTTTATTTCCTGACTTATTGGAGCCATAACTAATTTTATTTTTTCATAGACGTAGCGGTATGAGGGCTGTTTTTTTGCAGGACAAGCTGTAACGATTATTGTTACCATTTTCGGGTACATGCGACTTTTTGATCACCTTTCATCCTATTTTTTGGAAGGCCAGGTAAACAAAAAAACGCAATTCTGGCACAGGTTTTTTTTTTTTTTTTATACAGTGTTCACCATGCGTTATACATTACCAGTTAACTTTATTATGTGGATCCGTACGATTCCGGAAATACCTAATTTATAGAACTTTTTTATGTTTGACAACATTTTGCACATTAAAATTGCTTTTGTAAAAAGAATGTATTTTTTCTGTCGCCAAGTTGTGAGAACCATATCTTTCCAATTTTATTGTCGACGGAGCTGTATGAGGGCTTGTTTTTTGCGAGACAATCTATAGTTTTTATAGGTACCATTTTTGGATACGTGCAACGTTTTGATCACTTTTTATTCCAATATTTGTAGGGCAGAGTGACCAAAAAACAGAAACTCGGGTATAGTTTTTACAGGTTTTTTTTACGCTGTTCACCGTGTGCAATAAATAATATAATATTTTGATACATCAGGTCGTTACGGTCGCGGCAATACCAAATACGTATGGTTTATTATTTTTTTTCAATAATAAAGGACTTGATAAGCGAAAACGGGCTATAGTGTTTTATTTTATTACTTGAAACTTTTATTGTTTTCAAACTTCTATTTTTTTCATTTTTTTTCTAATACTTTGCACTACCTACGTAGTGCAATGTATTAGATCTGTCAGTTATTCACTGACAGCAAGCCGATTAGGCTTCGCCTCCCGGCGGGGCCTAATCGGCTTCCGTAATAGCAGAGCAGGAGGCCATTGTGTCTCCTGTTGCCATAGCAGCAGTCGCCAGTCCTGATTGCCTGTCAGGGCTGGTGATCTGCTAGTAACCACTACGATGCAGCAATCATTTTCGATTGCTGCATCGAGGGGGTTAATGGCAGGGATCGGAGCTAGCTCCGGTTCCTGCCATTAAAGGTGGATGCCATCTTTCCGGCGGCTACGGAAGCCGATCAGGCTCCGCCGCCGGGCGGATCTTGACCGTCTTCCGTATTAGGCAGACCGGGAGGCCAGTATTAGGCCTCCGGTTGCCATTGCAGCCACCGGAACCCCGGCAATTTCATTGCTGGGGTTCCGATGAGCTGCAAACACCTTAAGTGCAGCACTCGCGTTTGAGCGCTGCACTTAAGGGGTTAATGGCGGGGATCGAAGCTAATTTCGGTCCCCGCCATTACAGCCGGATGTCAGCTGTAAGATACAGCTGAGATCCGGGGATGATGGCACCGACTCAGCTTCTGGGCCTTTGCCAAACATTTGGCGTATGGATACGGCAATTTGCGGGAAGTCATAACTTTCCATGGCGTACCCATACGGCAAATGTCAGGGAGGGGTTAATGTAAGGATGTGTACACTTAATTGTGCAGCAACGCTTGTTGTCTCCATTCTATGTCAGTGTGGGAAGTAGATGTCCGGCCTTATGATTTTGTGATATGTGATAGACCCAGAATCCCAATCACCAAACCAAAGAATGCAAAATAAAGACACAAAACATTATAATTGGGTGTTAAATGGTCAAAACTTTTATTATATTATATGACCAAACCCAAAATGGCAAACCTCCGACTCACGAAGAGTCACCCTCCAGCACGCAGGAAAGGAAAAACCCCCTGTGGGGGAAACCTCTAGGGAAACCATGGCTGGAGGATTGCCCTTCCTCTGGGCTTAGAAGGTGCCAAAATAGAATTTGTAACAGAATTTGTACGTTTTCTCAGATTTTCAAGGAAAGACAAAACAATGAACGAACAACATAAAACACATAAATCGGCTGATCTGGTTGGCTAGGCGGGTGTCTCTCTTCCTGGGCACCCATTAAAATGAATGGGTGATCCACGGATGAGACGGGTCCTCCAGATGCCTCCTTGTAGCATCTGTCTCCGCTCCGGCCAATAGAAGGGGATCTCCTGCTGGAAACCCCCCTCTATTACAGACAACCCGTATGAAGAGGATGGCATCACTGTGATGAAGAAGTGGTCTTGGGTGTAGGGTTTCCCTGCTAGAATCTCCAAATTACATCAAGTCGGCATTGGTGGAGAAGTCAAGCTCAAGGTCCTCAGTCCCATCCAATATGGCGCTGAATGTGGCAGTAAAACCTTCTAATATGGAATCTTCTTTATGTCATAAACATTTGTATTTATGACATCAGCGCATTCATCATCATTACTGCAGGAGTTTATTAACACTGCCGCCTCATTCATTGTGACGTCACCCACAGTGGTCTGAAGTGTTAACCCTTTACTGACTGGCAGTGTACTTACCACAGAGGCCATAAAGCTGAATAGAACATATCAGCGGCCATAAAGGAAAAGGGATATTGCAGGGAGCATCTCCGCACAAGAACTATGCATGACAAAGGGTTGTCCAGGATAAGATAACTTGTCTGCTTTCTCCAAAAACCAGCACCACACCTGTCCATAGGTTGTGTGTGGTATTACAGCTCATTACCATTCACTTCAATGGAGAAAACCTGCAATACCAGATACAACCTGTGGATAGGTGTGGTGCTGTTTTTGAAAGAAAGCAGCCATATTTTTCTAACTCTGCACAGCCCCTGTTAGAAATAGTTAAAAAAAAGGGGGGGAGAAAATAAATTAAAAAAAGGTAAAAAGAGGAACTCTGAGGTAAAATAAATCAAACTAGACTGAAAGGAGTCTGCTGGAGGTGCCAGATAGAAAGACATATTTCTGCCATGGGGACCAGATTAGTTGAAATGTATCTTGAAGGGGGGCTTCAGAGAGTGGGTTTTAACCCCTTATAGCCCTATGAAGTGCTGTTGCATTGAAAAACTATGCAGTTCATCTTCGAATGCAGCGTCACAAAAACAAATTATTTTGTAAAAAATAAAACTATATAAATTTGGTATCGCCATAATCGTAACGACCCGCAGAATCAAGTTATCATGCAATTCATGCCGCCCGATGAACATTGTAAAATCAAAACAGAAATGGTGGAATTACAGGTTTTTTTTCAATTCACCCCACAAAATGTATGCTTTTTTACATTTTTTAAAATACATTATATATTACATTAGGCCGCAGGGTAAATTCCACATAAACAGCGCCATTTATGGGTTAACTGTTTAAATGATACCAGTTCAAGTGACTTTTATCGAAAAACACCATAAGAATTTTTTTCACAATTAACCTTCTAATTGGGCCTAGAATGTGTGATACTGTCTGCTAAGCCGTTGTATCTAAGTAGACCTAAGTAGACAAAAGTCGATGGTCCAGCGCAGTCAGGTTTAAAACAGAACGTAGTTCCAATTTTATTTGGATGGTTAAAACAAGATCATTCCCGAATGCAAGGGTGAAAATGTAGGTAAGGTGCCTACGCGTTTCAGACGTATACCACGTTCTTCCTCATGGCTTTAATGCTAACAACTAAATGTCAGAACGAGGTCTATATCTGGTTGCCAACAGGTGAAAATTAGTGATGTCACACAGAAAAGTGGTGCTGTCCAGCATAGTAGTGCTGAACTAGGGAGACGCCTATAAAGCATCAGTATTCTATGAATAAAAGCTATCCAGCACGGTGGAGCTGTCCAGCAGAAGTGGTGCTGAAACAGAGAGCCGGTGATAGAACATCACTGCTCCACTAGTAAGTTATGTGCTTATAGCGTTGATTGATGAATATTTATAAATAATAAAATGAGGGATAACAATGACCCAAATCTATCCTAGAGTAGTGGATAGAATATTAATGCTAATTTCTGTTTATTAGGCTGTCGGGTATAAACCTCTGAAATACTCACATCGAAAAATTAAAACATGAATAGACGCTAAAAAATACATCATTTAAACAGTTTAAAACAATACATGAACTGGAAAGAAGGGGAATTATGTATTGGTCTTCAAGGATAATTAGTATTGGAAAATGTGTTTTCCTTTGTATACTAGACCGTCAAACAGGAAATCAGATGGGGGAAGGACCCGTTAATATGGATAATTAGGTGTCATCTGTAAAAGCCAAGAACATTAAGGGTATGTGCACACACACTAATTACGTCCGTAATTGACGGACGTATTTCGGCCGCAAGTCCCGGACCGAACACAGTGCAAGGAGCCGGGCTCCTAGCATTATACTTATGTACGATGCTAGGAGTCCCTGCCTCGCTGCAGGACAACTGTCCCGTACTGTAAACATGATTACACTACGGGACAGTTGTCCTGCAGCGAGGCAGGGACTCCTAGCGTCGTACATAAGTATGATGCTAGGAGCCCGGCTCCTTGCACTGTGTTCGGTCCGGGACTTGCGGCCGAAATACGTCCGTCAATTACGGACGTAATTAGTGTGTGTGCACATACCCTAACAGGTATTATTGATTATTAGGCCATATTAGATTCTACCGATCATTTCATAGATTCTTTTACTATTAGTGGAACATTAATTCTTTTTTTAAGTTCAAACCTTTAGGAAACCTGGTTTTTAGTGTAAATATCCAGTATGCTTCCCGTGATAAGATTTTATGTTTGATGTTCCCCCCTCTGGTTGGAGTTTTGACTTTTTTTCTGGTATAACATCTCAGACTTGTAATTGATCTATTATGGAAGGTTATGAAATGTTTTACAACATTGGAGATATTGGTGAGGTTAGGATTTCTTATATAGCCCAAATGTTCTAGTATCCTAGTTTTACATTTGCGGCTGGTGCAACCTACATACATTAGGTTGCATTCCAAACACTCCACAATGTATATCACTGCCTCACTGTTGCAATTAATGTAAGTTTGAATTGAAAAATTTGTATTGTTATCTGAATCTCTGAAGTTCTTAGTAGGCTTAGCATATGAACAGATTTTACATGGATGCGATCCGCATTTAAAGAAACCCGTATATTGAAGCCATGTCAGTTTGGGAATGTTTGAGGAAAATATAGAAGGAGACAATAGATCACCTAAGGAAGGAGCTTTTCTGGATACAACACGGCAACCATCTTTCAAAATATCTGACAGAGCCTCGTCTTACATTAGAATGGCTACATTTTTATGGACGATTTTCTTTATTTCATTAAACTGACTACTGTGTTGTAACACCAAAGTAGGTACGTTTAGACCAGTATCTTTATTATTATGTTTTGGCTCTAGAAGTAGATCTCGGGGCTTTGTTTCTACAATGGAGGTTGCTCTTTTGAGGGTCCATTCTGCATACCCTCTTTTGCGTAGTCTCCTACAAATTTGCTGTTGTTCCACCCGGTAATTGGGGTCGTTACTACAATTTATTTTTGCTCTGTACATTTCTCCCACTGGGATTGATGAGATGGTTTGTCTGGGGTGATCGCTTGTAGCATGCAAGATATTGTTCCCTGAAATCGGCTTACGATATGTTTTAGTGTTGATTATTTCCCCTGCATGTCCTTTGAGTTCTAGGTCCAGAAACTGGATAGTATCTTTTTGTGAAAAATAGGTAAATTTCAATTTGAATTGGTTGTCATTAAGATAATTGATGACATTTGGGATATCTGACATATTGCCTTCCCATATAAATAGCAGGTCGTCTATATACCTTGCATACCAGTTAATAGATCTGCCAAAAGAGTTATCACTAGAAAAAATGAAAAGTTCCTCCCACCAAGCCATCACAAGATTAGCCAAAGAAGGGGAGAATTTAGCTCCAATTGATACTCACTTAAGTTGTAGGTAAAACAACCCATCGAACTGGAAGAAATTGTGTGTCATCAGGAAGACAAGGACCTCTAGTGTATATGATTGTAGCTCAAAGCTGTAGTTGCTGTGTTTAAAAAGATGATATTCTAGTGCCCTATGGGCTATTTCGTGTGGAATGCTGGTATAAAGTGAGGTCACATCACAGCTCAGCCATGTAAATTTATTTTCCCATCTTTTTTTGTGAAATGAGCATAACACATCTCTGGTGTCACGTAAATGGCCTGGGGTTCTTAGTGCAAGGGGTTGTAACAAGGAGTCTAGCCATTCAGAGAGTTTTTCTGTTAGTGATCCTATCCCTGACACTATGGGGCACATAGGTGGGGGGTTTATGCCTTTATGTGTCTTGGACAATGCGTGCATGATTGGAATTTGAGGGACATTGGACCATAATATATTCTGCTTGTTTACTTGTTAATACGCCACTACCTAAACCATCGTTTATTCGTTTGTTGAGCTTTTTTTGGAGCATGGATGTTGGATTACATGTTAGTTTTTATATGTGTCTGTGTCTGCTAGAAGTTTCAAAATTTGGGTTTTGTACATTTCCCTATCTAGCACAGTGATACTGCCCCCTTTATCCGACCTCTTAATGATAATACCCTTGTTATTTTTTAATAATTTTTTTGCCATATTCACCTCTTTAGAGATATTAAAGTTCTTATTGCAACACTTCGAATTTTCAGATAAAGGCTGGAGATCCTTTTCAATTGCCCATTGAAATCTGTCCATAGAGTCTGTCCTAGATGCCAGAGGATAGAAGCTTGGATTTTTCGTAACAAAATCCGCAGAAAAATGAATATTTCTTATAGGAAGTTCTGGGTTCAGACTCTCTAAGCATTGGATTGCCCTATGTTCCTCAAACGATAGTGATCTATGGTCATGGATGTTTGTATTGGATTCTCTGAGATAAAAATCTTCGGAGTCTGTTGTCATTGAGAGCGTATTATAAAAATGCCTCTTTACTGTTAAATTCCTTACAAATCTGTTAATGTCCAGAAGTGTGTTGAAAGAATCGAACATGCGATTAGGGGCAAAATTGAGGCCCAACGACAGAACTTTGACTTGTGCTGGAGTCAGTTCGGATGAGTAAAGGTTGATCACATTAATGCTGAGTGTGGATTCCTGCGGTTCCGTAGGCGGCGGTTTTGTTCCTGGTCTGTTTGGGTGATGTTTCCTACCGCCCCTCCTTTCCCGTTTTTTTACTTCCTTGGTTTGCTGACTGGTTGGTATCTTTGGGAGTATAGGTTCCTAGAGTTATCACTATCTGAGGCTTCATTAAATACTTCAATTGAATCAGGTTCCGAGGAGCTGAAACTGACTCTATTCAGACATACTTAGCATTGGTGGCAGAAGCAGGAGCCATAGCAGGTCGTTGGAGGAGAGAGACAGGACAGGGGAGGTGAGCCAGTTCCTGGTGGTGTGGGAGGCAGGCAGGCATGCAGGTCCCAGCTGGTGGTGAGGTCATCTTCAGCTAGCTCCAGCTATTTAACCCTGTCGGTACGCTCGTAGCGGGGGATGTGGCGCTTGCCCCTGGCTAGCATGGGTCGGCATGGTGATAATGTATCACCAGCCGACTCATGAGCGCCCGCACGAAACAGTCCGTGCGTGCGGGAGACTTGAAATGGAGACAGGGGATAACTATCCCTTGTCTCCATGGTTTCCAAACAAAGCAGGGCCATGCTAATTGTCCTGCTTCGCTTAGAACCGCATTCATGACCAGGGCTGTTGTTGTTACAGCCCTGGCTCATGATACATTATATGTATTATACACCACATATATATTATATATATGTGTATATATATATATACATATACACTGTATATATAAACACATATACATACACACTATATATATATATATATATATATATATATATATATATATATATATATATATATAGGGACACTTCCCTTTACAATCCCCCTGTTGTCGGGGACTCGACAATGCAATTTGGGGAAGTGTTTGTGGGGTTCTATTTACCCCCTCAACCTCCCTGGTTACTGGTAATGTTCTGAGATGGAAGGAAGTATACTATTGGACCTAGATACTCGACATCAGCTATCTCCTCAAGGACATCTTCCAGCCAGTCCTCTGACTCTGGAGTCTAGTGTCCAAAGAAACTAAACCTCAAAGTTCACAGAATGAAGATGAAATTAAATCTCATAGTCCATAGAACGAAGTTGAGATAAAACTCACAGTCCATAGAACGAAGCCTCGAAGCTCATCAGACGAAGTTGAAATTAAACCTTCATAGTCCATAGTACGAAGAAACCTTTATAGTCCATAGAACGGGGTTGAAATAAACTCACAGTCCATAGAACGAAGCCTCAAAGCTCATCAAACGAACAAAGCTCATATGAAAACCTCAAAGTCCATGAACAGCAGATTTCTTGTTCTTTCTTGCTTGGAGTTTCATCCTCTTGAGTGGCGTCAGCAGTTCTTTCCAGTGGCCGATCCAATTTTAGCATGCCGACCCGTGTAAGGCTACTTGTGCCCTCATATGGTCAGCCTTGGAATGGCTTAACCCGCCTTTCAACAACCTTTTGTACGTGATCCATTACTTTTCCAACTTTTCCCAGCATCTTGATTGAAGACGAAACAATCTTTTTGGGCCGATATCCAGGTCTTTATCATGGCAGGTTATCATCCCCGAGGAGGAGTTGAGGTCTTGGTACCCAGGAATCTACTGTGGGGTGGAGCATCGCCTTCCATTTCCCCTCTGACATTCAATCCATCATCATATTGACCATACCAGTTCTCAGGTTGAGGTGGCAAATACCTACAAGGGTTTGTGTGTACCTTACCTGTCCCTAAGGGTTCCTACACACTACCCAATCACACAAACAAAGTGAAAAATAACCAAACATACAAAAATATTCCCCCCCCAAACCATAGGTATATGTACATATAGAGATTCATGCTCAAACAGCATCTCTCACTACCCCTCCATAAACACGAGAAAGGTCCACATGTAAATCGGGTGACTACAGGCTGTATATATATTCCCGCCTACACGTACATACTCACTCACTGTGGGATGGGCACGTCCTCACTGAGTATGCCTATGTTGCGGACACATATCAACACCTGGAATGTCTATATGTCTGAACCTAAAAAAAGAATTAATGTTCCACTATTAGCAAAAGAATTTATGAAATGATTGGCAGAATTTAATATGGCCTAATAATTAATAATACTTGTTAATGTTCATAGTTTTTACAGATGACACCTAATTATCCATATCAACGGGTCCTTCCCCCATCCGATTTCCCGTTAACCAATTGACGGTCTAGTATACAAAGGAAAACAAATTTTCCAATACTAATTATCCTTGAAGACCAATACATAATTCCCCTTCTTTCCAGTTCATGTATTGTCTTAAACTGTTTAATATCATGTATTTTTTAGCGTCTAATTATGTTTTAATTTTTTGATGTGAGTATTTCAGAGGTTCATATCCGACAGCCTAATAAATAGAAATTAGCATTAATATTCTATCCACTACTCTAGGATAGTTTTGAATCATTATTATCCCTCATCTTATTATTTATTACTAGCCATCAACCAATGCTGTAAGCACACAACTTACTATTAGAGCAGTGATGTTCTATCACCGGCTCTCTGTTTCAGCACCACTTCTGCTGGACAGCTCCACCGTGCTGGATAGCTTTTATTCACAGAATGCTGATGCCCTATAGGCGTCTCCCTAGTTCAACACTACTATGCTGGACAGCACCAATTTTCTGTGACATCACTAATTTTCACCTGTTGGCAACCGGATATAGACCTCGTTCTGACATTTAGTTGTTAGCATTAAAGCCATGAGGAAGGACGTGGTATACGTCTGAAACGCCTAGGCACTTTACCTACATTTTCACCCTTGCATTCGGGAATGATCTTGTTTTAACTATCCAAATAAAATTGGAACTACGTTCTGTTTTAAACTTGACTGCGCTGGACCATCGACTTCTGTCCCCTTTTTTGCAGACCCATATATACCCAGTACAGATATTGTTGTAGATTTCACGTGCAGCCCTATGTAACACCTCTGATAACACAGTGATAGCTCTCTGAGTACAGATAATGCAGTAGATGTTACCTGTAGTCCTATGTAACACCACAGATAACACAGTAATAACGGAGTACAGATAATGTAGTAGTGTTACCTGCAGTCCTATGTAACACCACAGATAACACAGTGATAACTCTCTGAGTACAGATAATCTAGTAGATGTTACCTGCAGTCCTATGTAACACCACAGATAACACAGTGATAACTCTCTGAGTACAGATAATGTAGTAGATGTAAGAGACAAACACATGCAGAGGCACAGAGACAGACAGACACACACACACACACACACACACACACTGTAACATATACACATACAAACACAGAGACACATACTGTATACACACTACACACACATATACACACAGACACTCACCATGTATCCTTACTGACAGGATCACAAGTTTCTTTCAGGACAGGAGCTTCCTCCTCTGCTTCTTGGCTGTTATTTACTCCGTGTGTGTAACAGCAGAACACAGAGTAGAGGCAGAGCCCAGTGGCACCCCCTACGTGCTGGGAGGGTGCAGCAAGGGAGTGGACCAGTCCAGTCCTCTGACCTGAGTCATCTGACCTCATGTCACTGATGTGAGGTCAAGTGACAGGTAGGGTGATTGGACTGGTCCACTCCCTGGCCGTCACAGACCTCAGTCAGAACGACGCTGCGTCATTTCCTGGCTCTTCCTAAAGCTGCTGCAGGTGTCCGACATACAGGGCGCCTATCAGCAGCGATCAGCTGCTCTGCGCCCCCCCCCCCTTCCCTACAACTTAGTTGCGCCCGGGGCACATGCCTCACCTGCCCTCCCCCTAGCTACGCCCCTGCACATAGGATACCTGCTGCACACACCACTCACACATAGGATACATGCTGTACATGCCACTCACCCATAGGATACATTCAGTACACGCCACTCACCCATAGGAAACAAGCTATACACGCCACTCACACATAGGACACATGCTGTACACGCCACTCACACATAGGATACATGCTATACACGCCACTCACACATAGGATACATGCTGTACACGTCACTCACACATAAGATACCTGCTGCACACGCCACTCACACATAGGATACATGCTGTACACGCCACTCACACATAGGATACATGCTGTACCCGCCACTCACACATAGGATACATGCTGTACACGCCACTCACACATAGGACACATGCTGTACCCGCCACTCACACATAGGATACATGCTGTACAGGCTACTCAAACATAGAATACATGCTGTACACGCCACTCACACAAATGATAAATGCTGTACACGCCACTCACACATAGTACACATGCTGTACACGCCACTCACACCACACACCACTCACACCACACGCCACTCACACATAGGATAAATGCTGTACACACCACTTACATATAGGACACATGCTGTACACGCCACTCACACAGGATACATGCTGCACACACCACTCACACATAGGATACATGATGTACACACCACTCACACAGGATACATGCTGTACACGCCACTCACACATAGTACACATGCTGCACACGCCACTCACACATAGGATACATGCTGTACATGCCACTCACACATAGGATACACGCTGCACATGCCACTCACACATATGACACATGCTGCACACACCACTCACACATAGGATACATGCTGCACACGCCACTCACACATAGGATACATGCTGTACACGTCACTCACACATAAGATACCTGCTGCACACGCCACTCACACATAGGATACATGCTGTACACGCCACTCACACATAGTACACATGCTGTACACGCCACTCACACATAGTACACATGCTGTACACGCCACTCACACCACACGCCACTCACACATAGGATAAATGCTGTACACACCACTTACATATAGGACACATGCTGTACACGCCACTCACACAGGATACATGCTGCACACGCCACTCACACATAGGATACATGATGTACACACTACTCACACATAGGACTCATGCTGTACACGCCACTCACACAGGATACATGCTGCACACTCCACTCACACATAGGATGCATGCTGCACACGCCACTCACACATAGGACACATACTGTACAGGCCACTCACACATAGGATACGTGCTGCACACGCCACTCACACATAGGATAGATGCTGTACACGCCACTCACACATAGGATACATGCTGTACACGTCACTCACACATAAGATACCTGCTGCACACGCCACTCACACATAGGATACACGCTGTACATGCCACTCACACATAGGATATATGCTGTACACGCTACTCACACAAACGACACATGCTGTACAGGCCACTCACACATAGGATACATGATGTACATGCCACTCACACATAGGATACATGCTGTACATGCCACTCACACATAGGATACGTGCTGTACATGCCACTCACACAAAGGATACATGCTGTACAGGCCACTCACACATAGGATACATGCTGCACACGAAACTCACACATAGGATACATGCTGCAAACGCCACTCACACATAGGATACACACAGCACACGCCACTCACACATAGGATACATGCTGCATGCGCCACTCACACATAGAATACATGCTGTACACGCCACTCACACATAGGATACATGCTGCACACACCACTCACACATAGGATAAATGCAGCACATGCCACTCACACATAGGATACATGCTGCACGCACCACTCACACATAGGATACATGCTGCACGCGCCACGCACACATAGGATACATGCTGCATGCGCCACTCACACATATGATACATGCTGCACACGCCACTCACACATAGGATACATGCTGTACACGCCATTCACACATAGGATACATGCTGTACACGCCACTCACACATAGGACACATGCTGCACACACCACTCACACATAGGATACATGCTGTACACGCCACTCACACATAGGATACAAACTGTACACACCAAGCACATAGGATACATGCTGTACACGCCACTCACACATTGGATACACATTGTACACGCCACTCACACATTGGATACATATTGTACACGCCACTCACACATAGGATACATGCTGCACACACCACTCACACATAGGATACATGCTGTACACGCCACTCACACATAGTACACATGCTGTACACGCCACTCACACATAGTACACATGCTGTACACGCCACTCACACCACACGCCACTCACACATAGGATAAATGCTGTACACACCACTTACATATAGGACACATGCTGTACACGCCACTCACACAGGATACATGCTGCACACGCCACTCACACATAGGATACATGATGTACACACTACTCACACATAGGACTCATGCTGTACACGCCACTCACACAGCATACATGCTGCACACTCCACTCACACATAGGATGCATGCTGCACACGCCACTCACACATAGGACACATACTGTACAGGCCACTCACACATAGGATACGTGCTGCACACGCCACTCACACATAGGATAGATGCTGTACACGCCACTCATACATAGGATACATGCTGTACACGTCACTCACACATAAGATACCTGCTGCACACGCCACTCACACATAGGATACATGCTGTACATGCCACTCACACATAGGATATATGCTGTACACGCTACTCACACAAACGACACATGCTGTACAGGCCACTCACACATAGGATACATGATGTACATGCCACTCACACATAGGATACATGCTGTACATGCCACTCACACATAGGATACATGCTGTACACGCAACTCACACATAGAATACGTGCTGTACACGCCACTCACACAAAGGATACATGCTGTACAGGCCACTCACACATAGGATACATGCTGCACACGAAACTCACACATAGGATACATGCTGCAAACGCCACTCACACATAGGATACACGCAGCACACGCCACTCACACATAGGATACATGCTGCATGCGCCACTCACACATAGAATACATGCTGTACACGCCACTCACACATAGGATACATGCTGCACACACCACTCACACATAGGATAAATGCAGCACATGCCACTCACACATAGGATACATGCTGCACGCGCCACGCACACATAGGATACATGCTGCATGTGCCACTCACACATAGGATACATGCTGCACACGCCACTCACACATAGGATACATGCTGTACACGCCATTCACACATAGGATACATGCTGTACACGCCACTCACACATAGGACACATGCTGCACACACCACTCACACATAGGATACATGCTGTACACGCCACTCACACATAGGATACACATTGTACACGCCACTCACACATTGGATACATATTGTACACACCACTCACACATAGGATACACATTGTACACGCCACTCACACATAGGATACACATTGTACACGCCACTCACACATAGGATACACATTGTACACGCCACTCACACATAGGATACATGCTGCACACATCACTCACACATAGGATACATGCTGTACACGCCACTCACACATAGGATACATATTGTACACGCCACTCACACATAGGATACACATTGTACACGCCACTCACACATAGGATACATGCTGCACACATCACTCACACATAGGATACATGCTGTACACGCCACTCACACATTTTATACATATTGTACACGCCACTCACACATAGGATACATGCTGTACACACCACTCATACATTAGACATATGCTGTACACACCACTCATACATTAGACATATGCCGTACATCCACAAGACCACTGCAGCTAGTCATTGACCTCAGCAGTGACGCTAGCATGTACAGCACATGACCGCTGAGACCAGTGATTCGCTGCAGTGTTCACATGGATGAACGGCATGTTTTCACTAGGTTCAGTAATGGAAAGAATTGGGTCTAGCAGAGGTTGACCATTCACAGAAGCGACAGCTGGAGGTTTCTCCAAAGGCGTCGTGGGCAAATAGAGACGGTCTACTTAGGCCTGTTGGATGAAATTCGCAGCCGCTCCAGAATCCAGATAAGCGGAAACAGAGTGTGATTCTGTTTTTTTTTTAATTCTCATTCCAATAAGATATTAATACATATAACAAAAAACAATCCCGACCCCTCCCCCAACCTAATCCTAATACAAAAAACCTTACTTATACATAACAAAGTGCATTTTAAGCGTATACATATGTATTATTAGTTTAAAAAAAACAAAAAAACCTTCAACTCTCTCCCATACGTAGCTCTCCGACCACCCTCACATCTTTACCCAATTGTCATCCTTGAGTTGAACATAACCCTTTGTTCATCTGTCATGCTCTTGATCCATGGTTTCCATAGTTGTTCAAATGTAACGTTTTTATTTTTGCTATTATAATATCCAAACTCCATGTTTATATTCCTTAGTATTATTCTGTGCCATGCTTACCCAGAATTGGTGAACCATAGGACAATTCCAAAACAAGTGCGAGAAATCTGCCTCTGATATCCCACATCTGACGCATTTCCCGCAATTTTTTCCCGTAAACCTTTTCATTTTCTTTGGCGTTAAATACAAACAGTGTATAATAAAATATTATGTCATTCTATGGGATCTATTCAATTAAAATTTACCAGTGCATCTGCTTATTTTTCTCCATTCATTGTCATCTATTATCCCAAAAATATATTCCCACTCCCCCCTTCCTCTTTGATTCCCCTCCCCTCTAGACTCGCATTTTAATTTCTTATAAATCCGTTCTAGTAAACCTTTTCCCCTCCCAAATTTATATAAGTTCCATAACGAGTCAGAAGACTCCAAATGGAATAAAGTTTTATCCCGAGTCACAATCACCGCGTGATGTAATTGAAAATATTTACATCTCATATGTGAAGGAATATTTAATTCTGTACTCAGTGTATCCCAATCTTTCAGATTGCCATTAGAAAAAAAAAATGTCTAACCAACCTGAGTCCATATTTGGACCATCCACTCCAATCAGTTATTTTATTAACCTCTAATATATTAAAGTTGACAAATAATGTTGTGAAGCTCAATGCTCCATTTAAATGAAACATTTTTCTTAATTTAACCCCAATTTCATGCATCATATATATTGTTGGATAGGGAAAACGAAAGAATAGAGGATCCAGTGCAATTAGTTATAATAGAACATTGTTCCAATTTTATTTTGGGTATTTAAAACAAGATCAGTCCCGAGTGTAATACTTAGAGATAGATAGGTAGGTGCCTACACGTTTCAGACGCACACCACGTCCTTCCTCATGGCTTTTTGTTAAATGACAAACTATCAGGGGGAGGTTTATATCCGGTTACCTACAGGTGGTAATTAAAACTAGTAGCTGAAACTAGTTCAGCAAAGTAATGCTGTTGGTTCAGCAAAGTGATGCTGTCCAGCATATTGGTTTTTGAACACAAGAGGGCGCACAACTGGCTTGAGCAATTTATGAATGGAAGCTATGTATCGTAATGGAGCTGTCCAGCAGAATGGTGCTGAACTGAAACGCCGGTAAAGTGTTATGTTGTTATTCTATAGTAGTTGTCATGTTTATCATATTATTGACACTGAAAATGTCCAAAATGATGGGGATACCAAATGTTCTAGTTGTAGCTTAATGAAATGGTATTTCATTTGTAAGGCTGACGGATATAAACCTCTTTTATGCTCACATCGAGAAATTAAAAATATGTATTATAGGCTAAAAAATTCAATATTTCAAACAATTTAAAATAAGTTCTGAAACTTGATAAACTTATAAGTGATGGGCTAAATAGTGGTGTACTGACAAAAAAAAACAATCAGAATATATTACTGTACAATGCCCTACTATCCCAATCATGCACGCATTACCCAAAACACATAAAGGTATAGTTCCTCCTCCCATGCGTCCCATAGTGTCAGGGATAGGTTCAATGACAGGAAAACTCTCGGAATGGTTAGATTCCCTGCTACAACCTCTAGCAGTAAAAACCCCGGGTCATTTACGTGACACAAGAGATGTTTTATGCTCATTTGTAGATAAAAAGTGGAAAGATGAATTTACATGGTTGAGTTGTGACGTGACCTCTCTTTATACCAGTATCCCTCACCATATAGCCAGGGGTGAACCTAGCCCGTCTGCCGCCTGAGGCGAACTATAAAAAGGCGCCCCCCCCCAAATCTATCAGAGTTTTCTCATTCCTAGCTGTACACATCAAACACGCAATATATACATTTTTTAAATAGGAAAGCATTTGATGTTTATTTGTTAGGCCCTGTTCACACAGAGTATTTTGACGAGTTTTTGGGCACGGAAACCGCTGTGCAAAACTCGTCAAAAACCGGCCGAAAATGCCTCCCGAGAAAGAAGGGACATGCCCTATCTTCGCACGTTTATGCCTCTGACCTCCTATTGACATCAATGGGAGGCAGAGAAAGGGTATTTCGCAGAGTTTTTTGCCCGTAGCACTCAATAGCCGTGAGCGAAAAACGCGATGAAAATCGCGGCACACGACGTGCAGGAAGGACAAAATCTGCCACAAAATCCCAAACAGAATTTTGAGGCAGAATTTTCCTCCTGCAAAAAACTCAGTGTGAACATAGCCTTAGGCTATGTTCACACGGAGTATTTTGCCGAGTTTTTTGACACGAAAACCGCGTCGCAGAACTCGGCAAAAACGGCCCGAAAATGCCTCCCATTGATTTCAATGGGAGGCGTCGTCGTCTTTTTCCAGCGAGCAGTAAAACTGCCTCGCGGGAAAAAGAAGCGACATGCCCTATCTTCGGGAGCTTCCGCCTCTGACCTCCCATTGACTTCAATGGGAGGCAGAGAAAGCGTATTTCACGGTGTTTTATGCCCGCGGCGCTCAATGGCCGCGGGCGAAAAACTCTGCGAAAATCGGCGTGCTGGGAGAGGAAAATCTGCCTGAAACTTCCAAACGCAATTTTGAGGCAGATATTCCTCCTGCAAAATACTCCGTGTGAACATAGCCTTAACCCCTTAACGACCAAGGACGAAAATGAACGTCATGGTCGGGTGCTAGTTCCCGCACCATGACGTTCATTTTCGTCCGCATTTCAAACTGTCACTCTGTGTAAACACAGAGTGACAGATCCGCGCTGACAGTTGTCCCCGACAGCTGAGACATCAGTCTTGCCGGACAGCGGACCATCGCCGCTGATTTCGGCACTTAATCCCTTAAGTGCGGCGACGGATTGCCGTCGCCGCATTTAAGTGGTTTGAAGCACATCAGCAGCCCCCACGAAGTGATCGTGGGGGCTACCGATGCTTGTCACGGTCAGATAATGACCTCCGGGTTGCCATGCACGGAAGCCTTGGAGGAACAGCCTCCGGCCGTTCCTCCTCTGCTTCCTGTCAGTGTGACAGTCACGTCACAATGACAGAGTACATCACACTACGTGTGTAGTGTAATGTACTCTAGCAGCGATCAAAGCTGCAAGACTAAGTGTCCCCTAGTGGGACAAGTTAAAAAAGTAATAAAAATGTTTTAAAAAAAGTGTAAAAATAAAAGTTATAAGTTCTATAAACACAAAATGCTTTTTTTCCTATAATAAGACTTTTATTATAAAAAAAAATATGAACACGTTAAAAAAGTACACATATTTTGTATCACCGCGTTCGTAACGACCCCAACTATAAAACTATAATGTTGTTTTTCCCGCACGATGAACACCCCAAACAAAATCAATAAAAAACTACGACAGAATCGCAATTTTTTGGGTCACCACCGCTCCCTAAATAAAGAATAAAAAGTGATCAAAAAGTCGCATGTACCCGAAAATAGTACCAATAAAAACTTCTATCCGTCCCGCAAAAAAACAACCCCTTACACAGCTTTTTTGACTAAAAAATTAAAAAATTACGGCTCTCAGAATATGGTGACACAGAATTATTTTTTTTTTATAAATAAGTCATTTTATTGCGCAAAAGCTAAAAAAAAGGACCAAACCTATATACATATGGTATCGCCGTAACCGTACCAACCCGCAGAATAAAGTAAAAATGTCATTTATAGCGTACGGTGAGCGCCACAAAAAGAAAACATAAAAAACGGTGTCAGAATTCCTGTTTTTTGCTCAGGATTGCAAAAAAATTTAATAAAAAGTGATCAAAAAAAATCGCATGTACCCCAAAATGGTACCAATGAAAACTACAGATTGTCCCACAACAAATAAGCCTTCACACCACTCTATTGATGGAAAAATAAAAAAGTTATGGCTCTTGGAAAGCGGGGAGTGAAAATCTAAAATATGAAAGCAAAAAATGGATCAGTCCTGAAAGGGTTAATTCATTTCTAATGAAAAGACGTATGACAACATGTGGGGTATTTCCATACTCGGGAAAAATTGCTTTATAAATAAATGGTTGTTTTTTTCCTCCTTTATCCCTTGTGAAAATGATAAAATGCAACATTTTAGTGGAAAAAATGTTGATATTAATTTTCGCGCCCTAATTCTAATAAACTCTGCAAAAGACCCGTGGGGTCTAAATGCTCACTATACCCCTAGAAAAATTCCTTGAAGGTTTTTCCAAAATGGGGTCACTTTTGGTGGGTTTCCACTGTTTTGGTCCCTCCAGTGCATTGCAAATGCGACATGGCACCGAAAACCATTCCAGCAAAATCATAAATCCAAATGGCGCTCCTTCCCTTCTGAGCCCTGCTGTGGGTCCAAACAGCAGTTTATTACCACATATGGGGTATTGTCGTAATCGGGAGACATTGCTTTACAAATGTTGGGGTGCATTTTCTTCGTTATTCCTTGTAAATAATAAAAATTTCTATGTTTCAGAAGAAAAGTACATTTTAATTCTTACAGACTAATTTCAATATATTTAGCGAAAAACCTGTGTGGTCAAAATGCTAACTATACCCCTAGATAAATACCTTAAGGGGTCTAGTTTTCTAAATGGGGTCGTTTATGGGGAGTTTCTATCATTCTGGCAGCTCAAAGCTTCTCCAAATGTACATTGGGGCCTAAAACATTTTCAAGCAAAATATGAGTCCTGAAAGCCTCCGGGTGTTCCCTTCCTTTGGGGCCCTGCCGTGTGTCCAAACAACGCATTAGGGCCACAATGTGGGTATTTTTGTAAACAGGAGAAAGAGGGTGATAGATTTTGGGGTGTGTTTCTTCATTTTCATGGTCGCTTTACAAAGAAATCAGTCTTCAAACTAATACTTTTATGAAAAAAGTGAAATTATTATTTTTTTCACCTGATATGCATTAAATTTAGCAAAGAACTGTGGGGTCAAAACACTTACTATACACCTAAATAATTACGTTATGGGGTCTAGTTTTCTAAATGGGGTCGTTTATGGGGAGTTTCTATCGTTCTGGCAGCTCAAAGACTCTCCAAATGTACAGTGGGACCTAAAACATTTTCAAGCATAATATGAGTCCTGAAAGCCTCCGGGTGCTCCCTTCCTTTTGGGTCCTGCCGTGTGTCCAGGCAGCGCATTAGGGCCATAATATGGGTATTTTTGAAAACAGGAGAAACAGGGTGATAGATTTTGTGGTGTGTTTCTTCATTCTCATGGTCGCTTTACAAAGAAATTGGTCTTCAAACTGATACTTTTATGAAAAAAAGTGAAATTATTTTATTTTTCACCTGCTATGTATTAAATTTAGCAAAAAACTGTGGAGTCAAAATACTTACTATACCCTTAGGTAAATACCTTAAGGGGTCTAGTTTTCTAAATGGGGTCATTTGTGGGGGTTTCCACCATTCTGACACCTATGAGCCTCTGAAAACCTGGCTTGGTGCAGGAAAACAAAATGTACTTCAAAATTTATAAAATTATTATTCAATTTGTAAGTCCTCTAAATTGCTGAAAATTTTATTTTTTCAAAAGTGCTGCCAAAATGGAGTAAAGAGATAGAAATATATATTTAATTAAAAAAATTGTACAGTATGTGTGTACATATGTGACATATTGCAGTTAAAAAAAGGGGAAAATGGTAATTTTTACAAAATTTCTTCCATTTTTCTATTTTTTAATTAATTTCCACAAATTGTATCAGTCTACTTTTACCACTAAAATAAAGTACAACATGTGACGAAAAAACAATGTCAGAATTACTTGGATATTCAAAACTTTCACAGAGTTATTCTCTGATAAAGTCAGACATACCAGATTTGACAAATCTGGCTTGGTCATTAAGGTACAAACATGCCCGGTCATTAAGGGGTTAAAGTGCTGTTTGAAGTATGGAAAATATTTAAAGAATTATTCTTACTGCCAATCAGTGCAGTGCAAATAGTACAGTCTGCCCTGCACTGCCCCATATCTTTCCTCGGCAGCCAGTCTCATTTGTGCCGTTACTCTCTGCAATTACATTCAGACCAGTCCAGGACGGATCGCGCTTAGCGCTGTTTTGAAGTGGCACATCCTGGGCCGGTTTCTTTTCTCTACCTGCTGTATTGTTGTGGTCTGCCTGTGCTGGCTTGATGCCAGTGGTGGATTAATATCATCTTAGGCCCTGGGCTGTACACAAGTTATGTGCCCACAACCTACACGTAAGTATCACCTACATGTCAAAGTACATCACATGCCACTCTGCAGACTGTCTCTTAGCCTGATCATCTGCTGCCACTCACACTTCCCCACAGCCCCCACCACAGTAATGTACATAGATTGTAAGACCTACATTACCAATAATACCCCATACTGTTACTGAATAATACCCCCATACTCTTACTAAATAATACCCCATACTGTTACTGAATAATACCCCCATACTGTTACTGAATAATACCTCCATACTGTTACTGAATAATACCCCCATACTGTTACTGAATAATACCTCCATACTGTTACTGAATAATACCTCCATACTGTTACTGAATAATACCCCCATTCTGATACTGAATAATACATTTATACTGTTACTGAATAATACCCCCATACTGTTACTGAATAATACATCCATACTGTTACTGAATAATACCTCCATACTGTTACTGAATAATACCTCCATACTGTTACTGAATAATACCCCCATACTGTTACTGAATAATACCCCCATACTGTTACTGAATAATACCCCCATACTGTTACTGAATAATACCCCCATACTGTTACTGAATAATACCCCCATACTGTTACTGAATAATACCTCCATACTGTTATTGAATAATACCCCCATACTGTTACTGAATAATACCCCCATTCTGATACTGAATAATACATTTATACTGTTACTGAATAATACCCCCATACTGTTACTGAATAATACCTCCATACTGTTACTGAATAATACCTCCATACTGTTACTGAATAATACCCCATACTAATACTGAATAATACCCCATACTGTTACTGAATAATACCCCCATACTGATACTGAATAATACCTCCATACTGTTACTGAATAATACCCCCATACTGTTACTGAATAATACCCCCATACTGTTACTGAATAATACCCCCATACTGTTACTGAATAATACCTCCATACTGTTACTGAATAATACCCCCATACTGTTACTGAATAATACCTCCATACTGTTACTGAATAATACCCCCATACTGTTACTGATTAATACCTCCATACTGTTACTGAATAATACCCCCATACAGTTACTGAATAATACCCCCATTCTGATACTGAATAATACATTTATACTGTTACTGAATAATACCCCGATACTGTTACTGAATAATACCCCCATACTGATACTGAATAATACCTCCATACTGTTACTGAATAATACCTCCATACTGTTACTGAATAATACCTCCATACTGTTACTGAATAATACCTCCATACTGTTACTGAATAATACCCCCATACAGTTACTGAATAATACCTCCATACTGTTACTGAATAATACCTCCATACTGTTACTGAATAATACCCCCATACTGTTACTGAATGATACCTCCATACTGTTACTGAATAATACCTCCATACTGTTACTGAATAATACCCCCATACTGTTACTGAATAATACCCCCATACAGTTACTGAATAATACCTCCATACGGTTACTGAATAATACCTCCATACCGTTACTGAATAATACTTCCATAATGTTACTGAATAATACCTCCATACTGTTACTGAATAATACTCCCATACTGTTACGGAATAATACCTCCGTACTGTTACTGAATAATACCCCCATACTGTTACTGAATAATACCCCCATACTGTTACTGAATAATACCCCCATACTGTTACTGAATAATACCCCCATACTGTTACTGAATAATACTTCCATACTGTTACTGAATAATATCCCCATACAGTTACTGAATAATATCCCCATACAGTTACTGAATAATACTTCCATACTGTTACTGAATAATACCTCCATACTGTTACTGAATAATACCTCCATACTGTTACTGAATAATACCCCCATACTGTTACTGAATAATACCTGCATACTGTTACTGAATAATACCTGCATACTGTTACTGAATAATACTTCCATACAGTTACTGAATAATACTTCCATACTGTTACTGAATAATACCCCCATACTGTTACTGAATAATACCCCCATACTGTTACTGAATAATACATCCATACTGTTACTGAATAATACCTCCATACAGTTACTGAATAATACCCCCATACTGTTACTGAATAATACCCCCATACTGTTACTGAATAATACCTCCATACTGTTACTGAATAATATCCCCATACAGTTACTGAATAATACCTCCATACTGTTACTGAATAATACCCCCATACTAATACTGAATAATACCTCCATACAGTTACTGAATAATACCTCCATACTGTTACTGAATAATACCTCCATACAGTTACTGAATAATACCCCCATACCGTTACTGAATAATACCCCCATACTGTTACTGAATAATACCTCCATACTGTTACTGAATAATACCTCCATACTGTTACTGAATAATACTTCCATACTGTTACTGAATAATACCTCCATACTGTTACTGAATAATACCCCATACTGTTACTGAATAATACTTCCATACTGTTACTGAATAATACCTCCATACAGTTACTGAATAATACCTCCATACTGTTACTGAATAATACCTCCATACTGTTACTGAATAATACCCCCATACCGTTACTGAATAATACCTCCATACTGTTACTGAATAAAACTACCAAACCATGATCACATATTACTACAACATAGTGTCATAAAAAACCCACCATACTGTTAGTGAATAAATCACACTATATATAGACCAATATTACCACCATATAGTGACCTTATAGAGGTAGTTGCCAGTTATACACAAGATATCTGCAAACCATATAAGTGATTACAGTATAGTTATATTGAGTGACTATTGTGGCAAATTTTTAAGTTTTTAAAATTTGTATACTTCTTTTTTTTGGTAGGTTCCGCTGGAGCGTTTGGACTACGTCGTAGATACATTGGACTACTCCGATGATCTACTTTAAAAAAAAAAGAAAAAAAATGGTGAAAGAGGGTTGCATGGGGGAATTTAGATTTCAATAAAAGTTTTTCTTGTCTGTTTTTTTTAATACTTTATTATGTCCTTAGTAATGGCTGCTGTCTGATTGAGAGCGTCCATTACTAAGAAGGGGCTTAGTGTTAGCCATTAAGAAGGCTATCACTAACCCCTATTATTACCCCAGTTCTCACTGCCGCGAGGGGAGTACGATCCAGTACCCGACCATCTGAAGCGACGGTAAGGCAGCAGGGCGGTCACAGGCTGGTTTTACTAGGCTGGGAAGGGATAAAAAACGTGGCCCTTCCCACCCTGGTGATGCTAGGCTGCAGCTGCTGTATTGTATCTGGCTGGTTGTTAAAAATAGCGGGAACCCCACGTCTTTTAAAAAAAATAAATAGAAAAAATATTACGTGAGATCCCCTCCATTTTTCATAACCAGCCAGATACAATAAAGCAGCAGCAGCCTAGCATTACCAGGGTGGGAAGGGCCATGGTTTTTGGCCATTCCGAGCCTGATAGTACCAGCCTGCAGCCACCCCAGTACCCGCCCTTCTCTTCAGACGGTCGGGTGCTGGATCGTACCCAGCTCTTCCCAGTACTCCGGGTAATAATAGGGGTTAGTGCTAGCCTTATTACTGGCTAACACTAAGCCCCTTCTTAGTAATGGACGCTCTCAATCAGACAGCAGCCATTACTAAGGCGGTAATGAAGTATTAAAAAACAGAGACATAAAGACATTTATTTTATTGAAATGACAACTCTTAAAGAAAAAAAGCTTACATCAGCGAAGTAGTCCAGCGAATCTACGACATAGCCCAAATGGTCCAGCGGAACCTGCAAAACAAAAATTAGCAGTATGAAAAATAAAAATAAAGCTGGCTGTCCCCCACAGACGTACAAACACATGAATAAATAGCTACCTTCGGAAACATATTAAAATAATTAGAAAAATTAGGCCCATAAAATAAAACATATCAAATAAAAAAATAATAATTAGAACACCTTTCTTTTAAAGAGAACCTTTCACCTCCCCATACATGTGCAGCTGAGTTCAGCATGTAATGGGGAGGGCCGCACAAACTCTGGGGCACTTTAGATTTTTTTCTTAGCCTCCTTCGCTATTTAGATATCAGTGCTGTAATATTTGGTGCCCGATATTTAAATAACCCCATGAACTGTCAATGGGGAGGTAATTGGCAAGGGGGCGTGTAACATCGCTGTGACACTGTCCAATCAGCTACGGTCAGCGTTACAGCAAGAGCTGGAGAGAGAGCGTGTGCGCAGCTCCGCCACCACTAAGGAACACAAGAGGAGAAGAAGAGTGTGAATTATTCTTCTTCTGTTCCATGGCATAGGAGCTGTGTGTGCACGCACGCTCTCACTCTTTAGCTCTCGGCAGACAAGGACGACAAGACTGATCTCTCACCTGAGATCACAGTCTTGTACTTGCCTGCCGAGAGCTGAAGAGTGAGAGCGTATGCGCGCACATGATCTCCTCTCTCCAGCTCTTGCTGTTGACATTGTCCGTAGTGGATTGTGTCACAGCGATGTTACACGTCCCCTTGCCAATTACCGCCCCATTTGCAGTTTATGGGGTTATTTAAATATCGGGCGTCAAGTATTACAGCACCGATATCTAAGTAAAGAAAGAGGGTAGGAAAAAAAAATTCAAGTGCCCCAGAGTTTGTGCAGCCCTGACCATTACATGCTGCACTCAAATGCAAATCTGTGGGCAGGTGAAAGATTCTCTTTAAAGTGTAACAACTTTTTTAAAAACTTTTGACATGTCAGAAGTTTTGATCAGTGGGGTCCGAACACTGAGACCCCCCACTAGTCGCTATAACTAAGCAGCAGAAGAGCTCGGGTAAGCGGTGTGCCGATTCAATTCTGTTTGGCTTTCCTTGGAGCAGTGTACGGGCTCAATAGAAAGTCTAGGAGTCTGTACACCGCTCACTCGGCTGAAAGTCGATCATAAATGAAGCGGCACAGCGCTCACCCGGGCACTTATGCTGCTTCGTTTTAGCGATCGGTGAGGGCCTCAGTGCTCGGTCCCCCACCGATGAAAACTTCGGACATGTCAGTATGATATATAAAGATATCTATTACTGCGATTGGTGCAAGTTTTAATTACTTTTTATTGAAAATGATTTGCACTTTTTGAGATACAGCTGCTTTGTATCCTGTATACAGAGCAGCTGTATATAGCGCTGAGACCTGAATCCATTAGGTCGCCTATTACCGATCACATCTAAGTTATGAACTTAGATGTGATCGGTAACAGCTCGATCCTGCAGGACCCGCTGACCTGACGGATACAGGATACAGCGCTATATACATTATATAATATATTTATTTTAATTAGCGGGGGCGGGTTTATGGGGAAGGATTAGGGCCTGTTCACATCAGCGTTGGCTTTCCGTTCCGGGGTTCCGTGGGAGGTTTCCGTCGGGTGAACCCCGCAATGGAAAGTCAAACTGAAACCACAGCTTCCGTTTCAGTCACCATTGAAATCAATGGTGACGGAAACATTGCTAATGGTTTCCGTTCGTCACCATTCCGGCAGGTTTCCGTTTTTGTGACAGAATCAATAGCGCAGTTGACTGCGCTAATGGTGACGGAAACGGAAGCTGTGGTTTCAGTTTGACTTTCCGTTGCGGGGTTACCTCCAACGGAACCCCAGAACGGAAAGCCAACGCTGATGTGAACAGGCCCTAAGGCTTCTTTCACACTAGCATTAATATACGTTTACCTCTCTTCCGTCAGAGGAAGAGAGGATCAATACGTTAAACGGAAAGCAACGGCTCCATTAGAATTACCATTGCTTTCAATGGTAATTCTAATGTATCAGTTGCTTTCCGTTTGTCTCCGTTCGCTAAGTTTCCGTTTTTTTTAAAGGAAACAAAAGTGCAGTCTGCAGAACTTTTATTTCCGTTCAAAAGAACGAAAACCTAGCGAACAGAGACAAACGGAAAGCAACTGATACAAAAGAATTACCATTGAAAGCAATGGTAATTCTAAAGTAACCGTTGCTTTCCGTTTAACGTATCGATCCTCTCCCTCTGACGGAAGAGAGGTAAACATATATTAATGCTAGTGTGAACAAGGCCCAATACAAGATATTAATATTAATAAAAAATAAAATAAAAATAAAAAAAACCAGCAGGGATTTGAACCAGCAACCTTCATCTGTAAGGCAGACAAGCTAACCACTACTCTATAGAAGCTGTCATAATCAATCCCTGTGAAACTGTAGTAGTTGAGGGTTTACTATTAGTCTCTCCTCTCTCTGCTGTGTGTGGGTGGTGACTGGTCAGAGACTCACAGTCAGACTGGCTGCCGCAGCTGCTGCATGCAGTGTGCACTGTGAGTGACTGTGAGACTCACCAGTCACAGCTCTGATTGTAGCTTTCCCACGCTAATAGAGCACAGGAAAGCTACAAAGCCAGGAGTATACTGCAAGGGAGGGGGGCGTTTTACTGACAGCAGAGGGCTCTATAGGGGGGAATTATCCCCCCACCATAGAGCCCTGACTAGTTACTATACTGAAATGTTAGGGGGGTCTGAGCATCTGACTGACTGCTCTAAAGGGGGGGGCAGAATCCCCCCCCTATAGAGCTCTCTGCAGTTAGACGCTCAGACCCTCCCCCACCTACACTAATCCTTCCATTATAGTGATGTGAGGGCTCTATGGGGTGGATTATTCTAGCCCCATAGAGCCCTCTGCTGTCGGTAAAATTCCCAGACCCCCCCTTGCAGTATAGTCACGTCACGGGTCCCGGTCCCAGCAAGGCAGGAACTTACCTCGTGCTGCTCGTGCTCCTCGTGCTCCTCCTGCAGACTTGCTCCTCTCTGGCACGTCTGCTATGTGCGTCTGCATGGCCCCTCCCCCCGGTCCAGTCCGTCCCGGGCTGAAAATGCCGCTCCCCCCTATGGGTAGGTGGTGCCGCCTGAGGCCGTCGGCTCACCTGGCCTCATGGCAGATGCGGCACTGCATATAGCTCAGAGGGCATTAGAACATCATCTATTCAGACACAGTGCCTATAGCTATGAATTACAATCTTTCATACTTGAGGCACTTACTTTTCTTATGACACACAATTTTTTTAAATGCGATGGTACATTCTATTTACAACTGAAAGGAGTATCAATGGGAGCCAAGTTCTCCCCCTCCGTGGCAAATCTTGTGATGGCCTGGTGGGAAGAACTGTTTCTTTTTTCTACTGTTAATCCCTTTGGCAGATTCATCAATTGGTATTCAAGATACATTGATGACCTGCTATTTATATGGGAGGGTAATATATCAGACATCCCTAACTTTATATACTATCTGAATGACAACCAATTTAACTTAAAATTTACTCATTTGGTCCAAAAAAACACTATTCAGTTCTTAGATCTAGAACTCACAGGCCAATCAGGAGAAATAATTAACACTAAAACCTATCGCAAACCCATCTCAGGAAACACCATCCTGCATGCAACTAGCAGTCATCCCAAACAGACCATATCATCAATTCCTGTGGGTGAGATGTACCGGGCGAAAATAAATTGTAGTGACGATAGCAATTACCAAGTGGAACAACAACAAATAGAAAGGAGACTACGAAAGAGAGGGTACCCAGAGTGGACCCTAAAAAGAGCATCCTCCATTGTAGAGAATAAATCTAGAAATCGACTTCTTGAACCAAAATGCAATAAAAATACCATTCGAAATATACCCACCCTGGTGTTACAGTACAGTACTCAGTTCAATGCTATTAAGAAAATTGTCCAAAGAAATTTAGTTATCCTTATGGATGACGACATCTTGTCAGATATTCTGAAGGATGGTTGTCAAGTAGTACCCAGAAAAGCTCCCTCTTTAGGTGATGTTCTTTCTTCCTCTATTCTTCCGCTAAATACTTTAAAGCCTACTTGGCTTCATTATGCTGGTTTCTTTAGATGCGGCTCACATCCCTGTAACGTTTGCTCATATGCTAAACCTAAAAAAACTTTCAGAGATTCAGATAATGTAAAGAATTTCACAATCCAAAATCACATCAATTGTAATAGTGAAGCACTAATTTACATTATAGAGTGCAACACATGCAATCTCATGTACATAGGATGTACCAGCCGTAAATTTAAAGTGAGAATATTGGAACATCTGGTTATATTAAAAATCCAAACATTGCAAACATTTCCAATGTTGCAAGACATTTTATAACCCAACATAATAGATCTACTACAAGCCTTCAATGTTATGCCATAGAGAAAGTAAAAATACCAACTAGAGGGGGGAACATAAAACACAAAATCTTATCACGAGAACCCTACTGGATATTCACTCTAAAAACGAGAGTCCCCGATGGATTAAACTTCAGAAAAGAACTTATGTTCCATTTCTAATGAATAAAAATAATATAGACCCAGTAACACAAATTTAGGAACTTTAAAACATTGGTCAACAAAGTAATATTACAACGCTATCTAAACGACCATATGCATTTGTCGGGATATATTATTCTTCATAATGTGTATAATTTCCTAATTGTGAGTAATGAACAAAAATAATGAACAAAAATAATATAGAATAATTAATACCAAACTAAAAATATCAAAAGCTTGGCTAATAAAGCAATACTGTAACTATAGTGCCATCTGATTGGCTTCATGTATTTGTCGGGTCAAACTATTCTGTACGATGTACTTTATTTCCACCTGTCATAGTATCCATGAGTAAGAAAATAATACTGATATCTGCCCCAAATACTTAATTATAGTAATCTTTTCAGTTCAGAACTTATTTTAAATTGTTTGAAATATTGTATTTTTTAGCCTATAATACATATTTTTAATTTCTCGATCTGAGCATAAAAGAGGTTTATATCCGTCAGCCTTACAAATGAAATACCATTTCATTAAGCTACAACTAGAACATTTGGTATCCCCATCATTTTGGACATTTTCAGTGTCAATAATATGATAAACATGACAACTACTATAGAATAACAACATAACACTTTACCGGCGTTTCAGTTCAGCACCATTCTGCTGGACAGCTCCATTACGATACATAGCTTCCATTCATAAATTGCTCAAGCCAGTTGTGCGCCCTCTTGTGTTTAAAAACCAATATGCTGGACAGCATCACTTTGCTGAACCAACAGCATTACTTTGCTGAACTAGTTTCATCTACTAGGTTTAATTACCACCTGTAGGTAACCGGATATAAACCTCCCCCTGATAGTTTGTCATTTAACAAAAAGCCATGAGGAAGGACCTGGTGTGCGTCTGAAACGCGTAGGCACCTACCTATCTATCTATCTATCTATCTATCTATCTATCGCTAAGCATTACACTCGGGACTGATCTTGTTTTAAATACCCAAAATAAAATTGGAACAATGTTCTATTTTAACTAATTGCGCTGGATCCTCTATTCTTTCGTTTTCCCTGTCTTCAACACCGTGAGCCGTCACGGAGATCCAGGTGCAGAGCGCAGAAAACCTGCATCAAAGGTGAGCTGGAGGATCCCTCCCACAGTTTCTGTTTATATTGTTGGATACTCCTTACAATTTCTCAATTGCCCGGACTCCATTACCTGAAGTATATTCTGAAGATGACCCCTACTAGACTTACTAATATTTTGTATAAACGGAGATTGTTTCCCACTCAAAATATTTCTCCACTGTCCTGACAAAAAATATATTCTCAAGTCAGGTACTGCCAGTCCACCCTCTTCTCCTCTATCCATCAAGTATTTTAACTTCATTGCAATAATTAGCAAAAATTGCAAAAATTAGCATTTTTCTCAATTTAAATGTATCTGCTTGTAAGACAGGCAGTTATAACACACAAAATTGTTCCTAATTAACATCCCCCATATGTCTACTTTAGATTGGCATCGTCTTTTGAACATCCTTTTATTTTTCTAGGACGTTACAAGGCTTTGAACTTTAGCAGCAATTTCTCACATTTTCAGGAAAATGTCAAAAGGCTATTTTTACAGGGGCCAGTTAAAGAGGCTCTGTCACCAGATTATCAAATCTATCTCCTATTGCATGTGATGGGCGCTGCAATGTAGATAACAGTAACCTTTTTTTAAAAAAATTTTAAACGATAATTTTTGCCAAAGTTATGAGCAATTTTATATTTATGCAAATGAGCTTTTCAATGGACAACTGGGCGTGTTTTCTCGTATTTCCAACTGGGCGTGTATTGTGTTTTTACCAACTGTGCGTGTATTGTGTTTTTACCAACTGGGCATTGTGAATAGACGTGTATGACGCTGACAAATCAGCATCATACACTACTCATCGTTCCCACTCAGCTTCGTTCACTGCAGAAATACAGCGTGACGTCACCCACAGATCCTTCAACCTTGTCGTCGGACAAAGAAGATACAGCCCCTGATTTTCAGACGTTTTTTGAGCAACTCGCTTTTTTCGCAGCGTTTTTCGCGCCGTATTCGCTGCGTTTTTTACGTCCGTTTTTGGAGCTGTTTTCATTGGAGTCTATGAGAAAACAGCTCCAAAAACGTCCAAAGAAGTGTCCTGCACTTCTTTTGACGAGGCTGTATTTTTACGCGTCGTCGTTTGACAGCTGTCAAATGACGACACGTAAATGACAGGTCGTCTGCAGAGTACGTCGGCAAACCCATTCAAATGATTATTATGGGCAGATGTTTGCCGACGTATAGTAGCCCTATTTTCAGACGTAAAACGAGGCATAATACGCCTCGTTTATGTCTGAAAATAGGTCGTGTGAACCCAGCCTAAAGGAGAAAAAGCACTGCAAAAATTGTACAGCAATTTCTCCCGAATAAAACAATACCCCACATGTGGTAATAATTGGCTGTTTGGACACACGGCAGGGCTTAGAAGGGATGGAGCGCCATTTGGCTTTTGGAGCTCAAATTTAGCAGGAATAGTTTGCAGAGGCCATGTCACATTTACAAAGCCCCTGTGGGGACAAAACAGTGGAAACCCCCCACAAGTGACCCCATTTTGGAAACTACATCCATTGAGGAAATGATCTAGGGGTATAGTGAGCATTTTGACCACACAGTTTTTTTTTGCAGAAATTATTGGAAGTATGCCCTGAAAATAAAAATCGACATTTTTTAAAAAAAAAATGTAGGTTTAGCAAATATTTTCTCATTTCCACAAGGACTGAAGGAGAAAAAGCACCACAAAATTTGTAAGGCAATTTCTCCCGAGTAAAAAAATACCCCACATGTGTAATAACCGGCTGTTTGGACACACGGCAGGGCTTAGAAGGGAAAGAGCGCTATTTGGCTTTTGGAGATCACATTTAGCAGGAATGGTTTGCAGAGGCAATGTCACATTTGCAAAGCTCCTGAGGGGACAAAACAATGAAAACGCGCAAAAAGTGACTTCATTTAGGAAACTACACCTCTTGAGGAATTCATCTAGGGGTGTAGTAAGCATTTTGACCCCACAGATGTTTCATAGAATTTATTAGAATTGGGCAGTGAAAATAAAAACAATCCTTTTTCTTCAATAAGACGTAGCTTTAGCGCAACATTTTTCATTTTCCCAACAAATAAAGGAATTTAAGAACACAACATTTGTAATGAAATTTCTCCCGAGTACGGCAATACCCCATATGTGGTCAGAAACAGCTGTTTGGGCACACGGCAGGGCTCAGAAGGGAAGGAGTGCAAATGTTGCTGGATTGGTTTCTGGGCGCCTGTGGGCCCAAAACAGTGGAAACCCCCCGGAAGTGACTCAATTTTAGAAATTACACCCCTCAATGCATTTACCTAGGGGTGTAGTAAGCATTTTAACCCTGCAGGTGTTTTGTTGAATTTAGTGTGCACTCGATGTTGCAGAGTGAAAATGGGATTTTTTCCATAGATATGCCAATATGTGGTGCCCAGCTTGTGCCACCATAACAAGACAGCTCTCTAATTATTATGCAGTGTTTCCCGGTTTTAGAAACACCCTACATGGGGCCCTAATCTTTTGCCTGGACATTCGACCAGGCTCAGGAGTGAAAGCGTACCATGTAAAATTGAGGCCTAATTTGTCGATTTACAAAGTATTGGTTCACAACTGCAGAGGCTCAGATGTGGAATAATAAAAAGAAACCCCTGAGAAGTGACCCCATTTGGAAACTACACCCCTCAAGGCATTTATTAAGGGGTGTAGTGAGCATTTTTACCCCACAGGTCTTTTCCATAAATGATTGCACTGCGGATGGTGCAAATTAAAAATTTATATTTTTCCCTAGATATGCCATTTCAGTGACAAATATGTCATGCCCAGCTTATGCCACTGGAGACACACACCCCAAAAATTGTTAAAAGGGTTCTCCCGGGTATGAAGATGCCATATATGTGGAAGTAAACTGCTGTTTGGGCACATTGTAGGGTTCAGAGCGGAGGAAGCGCCATTTGGCTTTTTGAGAGCGGATTTTGCTTGGTAGTAGATTTGTTTGATTATTGCTGGTGTTTCCATTTATAATGTGGGGGTACATGTAAGCTGGGCAGAGTACATCAGTGGCATAGTCAGGTAGCATAATAATGGGGTAAAAAAACAATAAAATGATCCATAGATGTGTGTTACGCTGTGAAGCAAACTGCACAGGCCAGTGTCGCACTGATAAATGGCGTCCTTTCTTATCCCCCTTTTGGTCCACACTCCGCACCTTTGCAGTTTGGGGAATTTTGCTGGGAAAGTGTTGTCCTGGTATAATACGGGCACCCTCGCTTCCAGCAGATATGTTTGGGCCCTCCCCTTCCTGGTTCCCTAATTTTAGGTCCTTGGTAAATCGCCTCTTGAAACAGAAGATATGTTCCCCTCGGGCACAACTGCATATTTTTTCTTTCCTGACTTATTGGAGCCTTAACTAATTTTATTTTTTCATAGACGTAGCGGTATGAGGGCTGTTTCTTTGCTGGACGAGCTGTAGCGATTATTGGTACCATTTTGAGGTACATGCGACTTTTTGATCACCTTTTATCCTATTTTTTGGGAGGCCAGGTAAACAAAAAAATACAATTCTGGCATAGTTTTTTTAGTTTTTTTTATACAGTGTTCACCATGCGTTATAAATTACATGTTAACTTTATTCTGCGGGTCTTTACGATTCTGGTGATACCTAATTTACAGATCTTTTTTATGTTTTACAACTTTTTGCACAATAAAATCACTTTTGTAAAAATAATGTATTTTTTCTGTCGCCAAGTTGTGAGAACCATAACTTTTTTACTTTTTTGTCGACGGAGCTGTATGAGGGCTTGTTTTTTGCGAGACGAGCTATGGTTTTTCTAGGTACCATTTTTGGATACGTGCAACTTTTTTATCACTTTTTATTCCAATTTATGTAGGTCAAAGTGACCAAAAAACAGAAACTCTGGTAAAGTTTTTTACGTTTTTTTTTTTACGTTGTTCACCGTGTGCAATATATAATATTTTGATACCTGAGGTCGTTACAGTCCCGGCGATACCAAATACGTATGGTTTATTATTATTTTTCAACAATAAAGGACTTGATAAGTGAAAAAGGGCGATTGTGTTTTATTTTATTACTTGAAACTTTTAGGCCTCATTTACACGAACGTAATATACGCGCGTGCGACGCGCGTGCTTTGCACGCATGTCGTACGCACCTATATTAGTCAATGGGGCAGTTTAGACGATGCGTGAATTGCGCTCAGCGCGTGTGCGCAGAAAAAAACTCACGACATGTTCTATAATCGTGCGTTTTTCGCGCACTCACGCACCCATTGAAGTCAATGGGTGCGTGAAAACCACGCATGCCGCACGGAAGCACTTCCGTGCGAACTGCGTGATTCGCGCAAGAGCTGTCAAACTCCTGAATGTAAACAGAAAAGCACCACGTGCTTTTCTGTTTACAAACATCCAAACGGAGTGTCAAATTCGAGATGAGCGCACCGAACTTCACCGGGTTCGGCCAAACTCGTTTTGACCGAAACCGGTAAAAAATGTTCGGGTACGCGACGTCAGGAGACAGTCACTGTCCACGGTGCTGAAAGCGTTAAACTGGTTCAGCACCATGGACAGTGACTTCCGCTCCGAAAATCCATGAACCTGTAAAAAAAAAAAGACGTTCTGACTTACCGATAACTCCGGTCCGACCTCCCGGGATGACAGTTCAGTCCAAGTGACAGCTGCAGCCAATCACAGGCCAAGCACAGGCTGCAGCCAATCACAGGCTGCAGCGGTCTCATGGACTGCGGCGTCATCCTGGGAGGTGGGGCCGGATGACAAGAGAGGGACGCGTCACCAAGGCAACGGCCGGGAGCCCGGACTGGGGGAAGCAGGAAGTTCTTGGTAAGTATGAAAGTCTTTTTTTATTCACAGGTTGGTGTATATTGTGATCGGAACTCACTGTCGAGGGTGCTGAAAGAGTTACTGCCGATCAGTTAGCTCTTTCAGCACCTTGGACAGTGACGGGCGTCGACTAGCCTCATCTCTATGATGGCGGCTGCGCGAAAATCACGCAGCCGCGCATCATACACGGATGACACACGGAGCTGCCAAGTGCCTTTTGCGCGCGCAAACGCAGCGTTTTTTGCGCGCGCAAAACGCACACGCTCGTGTAAATGAGGCCTCATTGTTTTCAAACTTTTATTGTTTTTCACTTTTTTTTTACACTTTTTGATACTTTTTTTTACACTTTTTCTCAAGTCCCACTAGGGGACTTGACGGTCCAACTGTCAGCTTTAGTTTTTTTCTAATACATTGCACTACCTACGTAGTGCAATGTACTAGATCTGTCAGTTATTCACTGACAGCAAGCCGATTAGGCTTCGCCTCCCGGCGGGGCCTAATCGGCTTCCGTAATGGCGGAGCAGGAGGCCATTGTGTCTCCTGTTGCCATAGCAGCAGTCGCAAGTCCTGATTGCCTGTCAGGGCTGGCGATCTGCTAGCAACCGCTAAGATGCAGCAATCACTTTCAATTGCTGCATCAAAGGGGTTAATGGCAGGGATCGGAGCTAGCTCCGGTTCCTGCCATTTCATGTGGATGTCAGCTGTAATATACAGGTGACCTCCACCGCTGATGACGCCGGATCAGCTCCTGAGTCGGCGCCATCTTGCCGGCGGCTACGGAAGCCGATCAGGCTCCGCCGCCGGGCAGATCTTAACCGGCTTCCATGCTAGGCAGACTGGGAGGCCAGTATTAGGCCTCCGTTTTCTATTGCAGCCACCGGAACCCCGGCAATTTCCTTGCTGTGGTTCCGATGAGCTGCAAACAGCTTAAATGTAGCGATCATGTTTGAATGCTGCATTGAAGGGGTTAATGGCGGGGATCGAAGCTAATTTTTGTTCCCGCCATTACAGCCGGATGTCAGCTGTCAGATACAGCTGAGATCCGGCGATGATGGCACCGACTGAGATTCTGAGCCGGTGCCAAACATTTGGCGTAAGTATATGACATTTTGCGGGAAGCACTGGCTTTCCATGTCGTATACTTACGACAAATGTCGGGAAGGGGTTAAACTTTTTATGCATTTAAACGTCTTTTCTCCTATCCATATGGGACTGTTAATCAGTGGATACAACAACTGGGGTAATACTATCATTTTAATTACGGCTATTCGATCTGCCATTGAAGGGGGTAACCTATTCCATATCTTAATTTTTGGGTGAGAATTTTGTAGCGGTTGTCTATCCACGTAGGGTAGTCTCTTCAATCAACCCATCGGGTTGACCACCAGATCATGGGCGCAGGGGATTTAACAGGAGAGTAATGGCTGTTTTTTTCATTTCAAAACATTCCATGCAACTAGTTTAATTTCTCGGACAATCCTTTTAAGGAAATATTTATCGGGGCACAATGCACCATTTCTGGGCGCTGTATCCAATGTTTATCTGGACAGTCGTCTGGTTATTTTTCTGGACTTTGTATGCACTATTTACCTGGATGCTGGGTAATAATTATCTGAGTTAGAAACAGGAGGACCTGCAATCTCATCAACATTGTCCTTTTCTCATAAAATGTTCTTCTTGAGACATCTGATGGATTACTCTGAAAATATGGCGTAGATGCCAATCAAGGTCCAAAGGTTGACATCCTCAATGGTCTCCAGGATCTGAATTATACCTTTTTCTTTCACTAACCCATTTCTCTAGGAGTCATATATAAAGGTTGGGTCTATGGAGCCCAGATGAGCTACATTAGCAACTTTAAAAGAGAAGCCTCAGAGACATTCAGCTCCAGGATGGTCTGTGTCAGATAAGTAGTGGTTCAGAACGCACTAGACGATGTAGGTGCACGAATAGGGTCCCAACCCAATCGTAGTCAAAATAAGTATTTGGCACACAAAGCTGAAGTTTAAAGAAGAAATCTTGATTTTTTTCAAGTGGTTGTAGATGCCAGAGGCTCAGTGCGACGCTTCGGTCATTACATGACCTTCATCAGGCACTGTGCCGTTCTGATTGCTGGTACATCCAGTAGTTGGCGCTTAGTTCCAAATGACGGCTGACCGCTGTAGTTGGCGCACTTGAGATTTCTTAAAACTTTAGCTTTGAGTGCCGAATACTTATTTTGGTCTGTTTCAGATGTTAGGGATGAAGTCTACAACTGGCCAGACCACCTATCTTTCCTTCGCTCTGGAAATATAGGACAGTCCACAAGGCAGCACATCATGTCTGGTCAATTCCCCTACTACTCTGTACACTAACCTCTTCAAAAGAGAAGAGGAAGGTGCAGATGTGACGTTCAGGTTAGGTATTTGCAGCATTGAAGTTGTATTGTGCTCCCCTTGGAGCACTGTGCAAAGGCAAAACTTCTTTATTGGAATGATGTGTAGATGGTTGGTACTCTATTTGGGTGCGCAGGCTTACTTTGTTGTGTGCTCACTTGGCTAGGTCGGCATTAATAAGTGAATGTATACAGTACTTTAGGAAAATACAGTGTGAGACAAAGATGATAACAGGAGCGCTCCCTAGAGTAATACCTTGAAAAAAAATGTAAACTAGTCTTCTCACCTTGTGAACCTCTTGGTTGATAAGAACATCAACTGGATGCAGTTGTCTCTCTTTTTGTAGCTTCTTGTTCTTCTGACACGGAGTACAGTATGTCTCAGGCTGGGGGATTTCTTGAGGGAATTTCCATCGCTGAGTTCTAATTATTGGTCGGATGTTCAATAACACTGTGTGGTGAAGTTCAGGACAGTGATCGAGGTCTCAACATTTTACTGCACAGCTCCATGATCTCTAAGGGCTTATTCAGACGAACGTATAATACGTCCGTGCAACGCGCGTGATTTTCACGCGCGTCGCACGGACCTATGTTAGTCTATGGGGCCGTTCAGATTGTCAGTGATTTTCACGCAGAGTATGTCCGCTGCGTAAAACTCACGACAAGTCCTATATTTGCCCGTTTTTAGCGCATCACGCAACCATTGAAGTCAATGGGTGTGTGAAAACCGCGCACGGCACACGGACGCACTTCCGTGTGCCGCTCGTGATGCGCGCTACAGTAGTCAAAACTATGAACTAAAACAGAAAAGCACCACGTGCTTTTCTGTTTACAAACATAAAAACAGAGAAAATAACGCAGCCGCGCATCGTATGCTGCTGACACATGGAGCTTTTATGGACCTTTTGCGTGCCCAAAACGCACACGCTCGTGTGAATCCGGCCTAAGGCTGGATTCACACGAACATGTTCGGTCCGTAAAGGACGGAACGTATTTCGGCCGCAAATCCCGGACTGAACACACTGCAGGGACCGGGCTCCTAGCATCATAGTTATGTACGACGCTAGGATTTCCTGCCATAAAAGAATGTTCAAAAAACGATGCCAATCTAAAGTAGACATATGGGGGATGTTAGCAACAATTTTGTGTGTTATAACTGCCTGCAGAATAAAGTAACGTTAAAACCAAGCACACCATTGTTTTTCTTGTGAAATTCTCGATAAGTTTGATGTGTCACATGACCCTCTTCCCATTGAAAAAACTAAAGTTGGATACAAAATGGCCGACTTCAAAATGGCCGCCATGGTCAACACCCAGCTTGAAAAGTTTCCCCCCTCCCATATACTAATGTGCCACAAGCAGGAAGTTAATATCACCAACCATTCCCATTTTATTTAGGTGTATCTATATAAATGGCCCACCCTGTAGATTCCTGTTTATATTCCAGATACGTTCATACCATTTTAGACAATGAATCTACAGTACATATCACAAACTTGTGGTGAAACAAGATCTTTAAAAAATCTGCTAGAAGAAGGAATTGGATTAGGAGTATTAGCCAAGAAACAGGCAGAATACTTACTGATAGAATTCCCTATTGTTCCCATATTCCATGGGATGCCAAAAATCCATAACTTTGCATGGTCTTGGGTTATCTGTGACGTAGTTGGCTAGTACCCCTGCAAACCGGCCTGCTGGTACTACTGTCAGGGGCCTGGCCACAAAAGTAAAATAAACTGGGCAGCCGCCGCTCATCAAGGTTATGATCAGAGGTAATTGGTTTGTAGAAAGGAATGGGACCCATGCAGGGGCCAGAAGCAGCGGCCTGCTCTGCAACTTGGTGAGTGACTCTGTTTTAAAGCAGTAGATTCAGTTTAATTATTTTTTTTATGTTGCCCCTTCTCTCCCACCTTCCCTCCCGTCTCCCTCCCCTTCCCCTCCTCAGATGCCGGTCAAGCGTCATATCCACTCTGGCCCAACTCCCGCCTCGGCCACCTCCCGTTCTCTTAGCCTACTCCTCCGCCCGCTCACAGAGTCTCTGACACTTTGCGTCCTGCTCCCCTCCCACGACTTTCCATTGCCACCTCTGCAAATCCCCTAATAATGGGGGACCCAGATGTATTTCCTCAAATGGAATTCCACTGACTGTATGAGGCCCAGAAATCTCTGATGGTGGCCCTACCTGCATACCACATATTCCGGCAATCAAGGCAGTGGAATTCCATTTGAGGAAATACACCAGGTATTCCAAATGTCTACAAGAATTTATTTTAATGTCAGTGGAGTATCTGCGCTCACATAATTTTTTCTGCCTTGATAGTTTTATTTTATTGCAGACAGAAGACGCCCTGATGGGGTTAAAATTATCCCTCTCCATGGACAATTTGTTTATGACATGGTGGGAGAACAACATTTTTTCAGCCAATAATCCCTTTTACAAGTGGATTGTGTGGGATGGACGATACATCGACGATCTTTTTTTTGTTTATGGGTCATGATGTGGTGTCTGTACCACCATTTATGGAATACAATAATACCAATACATTTAATTTACAATGTTACAGGCTCGGCATCCATGGATTCTGTTACCTTCTTCGAGATTACGTTGCAGGGGAATTGTAATACAGAAAAGGAAACATTTTGTGAACCCTCTTCGGGCACTACAGTCACCCAGCTCACACCATCTAGGCAATACCTACAAGGGAATTTATAAGATCTAGGATAGCCTGCTCAAATGACAAGACATTTCACAACCAATGTATAAATATTGACCGTGGATTACATTTTACAGGATATTAACAATTGATGTTAACCCCTTAATGACCAGGCCATTTTGCACGTTAATGACCAAGGATTATTTCTTCTTTTTTCACGGTTGCATTCCAAGAGTCGTAACTTTTTTTTTATTCCGTCGACATAGCCGTATATGGGCTTGTTTTTTGTGGGACGAGTTGTATTTTGTAATTGTACCATTTTTAGATGCTTATAATATATTGATTAACCTTTATGAACTTTATTTTAGGAGAGAATTTAAAATAAACAGCTATTCCAGCATTGATTTTCACGTTATAAATGTACGCCGTTTACTATGCAGTGTAAATAACATGTTAACTTTATTCTATGGGTTGGCACGATTACGGGGATACCAAATATGTAAAGGTTTTATATGTTTTCCTATGTTTGCACAATAAAAAGCCTTTTAGAAAAAAAATACTTGTTTTTGCATCACCGCATTCCAAGAGACGTAATTATTTTTTTTTCCTTCAATGTGGCCGTATGTGGGCTTGATTTTTGCGAGACAATGTGTAGTTTTCATTAGTACTATTTTGGAGTACATAAGACTTATAAATTAACTTTTATTTAATTTTTTTATGGTGGGAATGGGAGAAAAGAGAGAAATTTGCCGTTGTTTTTTTTGCGTTTTTTTTGGACGCCGTTCATCCGGTGGTTTAATTAATGTGTTCATTTTATTGTTCAAGTCGTTACGATCGCGGGGATAACATATATATGCATGTGTTATTTGTTTTGACACTTTTACTAAATAAAACCACTTTTTGGTTTTATTTGATTTTGACTGTAATTTTTTTTTTTCACAAACTTTATTTAACTGATTCACTTTTTTTTTTTTAGTCCCACCAGGGGACTTCACTATGCGATCTGCTGATCGCATATATAATGCTTTGGTATACTTAGTATACCAAAGCATTATTGCCTGTCAGTGTAAAACTGACAGGCAATCTATTAGGTCATGCCTCCGGCATGGCCTAACAGGCATTTGCTGAAGGCAGACCTGGGGGTCTTTGCTAGGCCCCCGGCTGCCATGGAAACCCGACGGCTACCCGCGATTTCTTTGCGGGGGCGCCGATGGGGTGACAGAGGGAGCTCCCTCTGTCAAACACATTACATGCCGCTGTCACTATTGACAGCGACATTTAATGGGTTAAACTGCCTGAATCGGAGCACGCTTCATTTCCGGCAGTTGCAGCAGAAGCCAGGCTGTGTATAATGGCCGTGCTCCTGCCGCTGATCGCGTGGGTACAGTGTCAGTACCCGTGCGATCACAGGACGGATATATCCGTCCTCCTGCGCAAACTACCAGCTGCAGAGGACGGATATATCTGTCCTTCGGCGTTAAGAGGTTAAGAAGGGCATCAAAACAAAGGACCCAATCCCCGCCCATACACACCCGATTCAGCTCACACAGTATCATGCTCCCATAGTGCCTCCCACACAGTATAATACCAAATAGCTGCCCCTACACAGTATAATGCCCTCTACCTGCCACCATACAGTATAATGCCCATACAGATGCTCCCATGCAGTATAATGCCCAAATTTCTCCATACAGCATAATGCCACATAGCTTCCCCAATACAGCATAAAGCCCCCATACAGCATAATGCCTCAATAGCCTCCCCATACAGTATAATGACCCATAGCTGCTTCATACAGTATAATGCCCCCCTAGCTGCCCTTATACAGTATAATACCCCCATAGCTGCCCCTAGTGCCAGTGCCCATATATAAAGTGCCAGTGCCCTCTCAATAGTACCACAGTGCCCATGTAGATAGTGCCCCTATATAGTGCCACAGTTTCCATGTTGATAGTGTCACCACCCTGTAGAAAGTGCTATCCCCACCCTGTAGACAGCGCCATTGCGACTACCTCTAGAAGCGGAATCCCCAGCCAGAGCATAGGCCGGGGATTCAGCTCCTAGAGGGAAGCCCTGATGTTACTGTCCATATATGGACAGTAACGTCAGTGGATACTCCTTGAGCGAACCCCCGTTGCCGACTCTGGCCAGGGATTCCGTTCCAGGAGGAGCCACTAATGTCAATCGGCAACTGATCATTGGCAACGGGGATTCTGCTCAAGGAGTAGCCACTAATTCTGAAGCAGGAAACGATCAGCTCCCTGCTTCAGAATTAGTTCAGAGCGGAGGGAGCTCCTCCGCTCGCCGATGACTCCCCAGCATCGTTGCTAACCTCCACTTCAGAAATTTCTGGACTACTGAGCTAAAAATCATGAACAGACCAAAAGTTTTACGGACACATTACAAAATCAAGAGTAAGGCCCCATGCTCACGACCGTAGATTTAGTCCGTAATTACGGACCCATTCCTTTCTATGGCCATAGAAACCTTCCGTAAAAAATAGGACATGTCCTATTTTTTTTATTTTATGGGCCACGGTCCTATACTTTATAATGGGAACATGGTCCGCAAATGCGGATGACTGTCCGCAGCCATGCGTGGGTGTAATCACGGGAACGGTCGTGTGCATGGGGCCTCAGTGATAATAAAGAGCATAACTAACACCTTTTATAAGTGATCACACGAGTGGGATAGTAGGAAGAAGAGTACGGGCACAACCTGTTCACATCTGTATTGGCTTTCCATTACGGGGTCCGTCGGAGGTTTCCGTCGGGTGAACCCCGCAACGGAAAGTCAAACTGAAATTACAGCTTACGTTTCAGTTGACTGCGCTATTAATTCTGTTGGAAAAACGGAAACCTGCCATAATTGTGACAAACGGAAACCATTAGCAATGTTTCCATCACCATTGATATCAATGGGGACGGAAACTGTGGTTTCCGTTTGACTTTCCATTGCGGGGTTCACCCGACGGAAGCCTCTGACGGAACCCCGGAACGGAAAGCCAAAGCTGATGTGAACAGGCCCTAAGGCTTCTTTCACACTAGCGTTTCTATACGTTTACCTCTCTTCCGTCAGAGGAAGGGAGGATCGATATGTTAAACGGAAAGCAACAGTTCCATTAGAATTACCATTGCTTTTAATGGTAATTCTTTTGTATCAGTTGCTTTCCGTTTGTCTCTGTTCGCTAAGTTTCCGTTTTTTTTAAAGGAAACAAAAGTGCAGTCTGCCGAACTTTTATTTCCGTTCAAAAGAACGGAAACCTAGCGAACGGAGACAAACGGAAAGCAACTGATACAAAAGAATTAACATTGAAAGCAATGGTAATTCTAATGGAACCGTTGCTTTCCGTTTAACATATCGATCCTCTCTTCCTCTGACGGAAGAGAGGTAAACGTATAAAAACGCTAGAAAGAAGCCTTAGGGCCTGTTCACATCAGCCTAATACAACTAAAATATTAATAATATTTAAAAAAAAATCCCTACTGAGCTTTGAGCCAACAACCTTCCAATCCTAATGTAAGGCAGCCAAGTTGACCACTACACTATAAAAGCCATCATATTTAATAGCTGCGAAACAGTTGTAGTTGAAGGTTCATTCAATATTGACAGGCACTTTGTCAGTCCATCCTGCAGGCACTATCTGTCTGCTGCGTGTGGGTGGTGACTGGTCAGAGACTCACAGTCAGACTGGCTGCCATTGCTGCCGCATGCACTGGGAGTGACTGTGAGACTCACCTGTCACAGCCCCGCTTGTAGCTTTCCCACGATAATTAAGCACATGAAAGCTACAAGCGCAGCTGTGGCTGGTGAGTCGGATACTCAATCCACCCGCAAAGTAGCACTGTGCCCGGGGAGCCCTCGGCGAGCGGAGGAGCTCCCTCTGCTCCTCCGCTATGTACCAATTCTGAAGCAGGGAGCTGATGGTTCCCTGCTTTAGAATTATTTTGACAGCGGGACATACCCCCGGCCGCCCGGGACAACGCCCGGAGTCCGGGACTGTCCCGCTGAATCCGGGACGGTTGGGAGGTATGGTTACATGATGTCACCAAGTCTTTTCTACATTGTCACTAACAACAAAACTTGACTTTCCCAAAAAGTTTTTTTATTTTTTAAAAAGTACTTACGATATCGATGCGTTTATAAAAATTGTACTAAGCATCATGTAATTTATGCCATTAAATGCAAACAATGTGATCGCGTGTATGTACGGATGTAGCCATCTTTATCTTGACTTGGATAACTTGCTGCAGCGTGATATCACACAACAAAAGTCATTAAAAAGTCATTGAAAAAACACTGACACTGTGTATTTAATGCGTTGAAAGTCAAGATAAAGCCGGCTACATCTGTAGGGCGCACGATTAGAAAGTTGAAAACGCGCATTGTAGAACACATTTCAGATACAAAAACAAAAAAACACTAATGCCTCCCGGTGCAGAAAAACACTTCTTAGAAACACATAATGGTAATTTTTAAAGCTTATGGGGAAATGTATTAACCTTTCTACGCCAGTTTTCTAAAAGAGGGCTTTCCAAAAGGGGGCGGGGTGACAGCAGCTCAAAAAATTTATAATAATTTACACCTGGCGTAAACTATAGTCGAAATCTACGCCTGCTAATAATTGACAAAAATGTCACTTTGTGGAGCGTAGCTAGGTAGAGGCCCATGCCAGGCTCCTCTCCGTCCCCTCTATCGGACAATTAAATAAAAAATGAATGCTCACCTCACCACTCCTCTTCTGGTCCCCTCATGTTCTCTCCGCAGCCTGCGGCTCATACAATGCACTGATGACGTTGAGTGCTGTGTCACATATAAAGGACCTGACGCTGCTCGGTGTCAGTGTATTGTATGGGCAGCAGGGAGCCTTAGGGGATCAAGGGGGAAGAAGAGAAGCGGAAAAAAGATTATACTTATTTTTTATTTTACATTATGTCCGATGGGTAGGGGGAATGGATGGAGCATGGTCGCGGTCACTGCATAACGATTGTGGCACACGAACGGCCGAAAGATGTGACACATTTAATAAATGTATTGCATCTTACTCCAACTTTCTTTATATTAAGACTGGCATATGAAATGCCATCTTAATAAATTCCCCCCAATGTTTTTATGGCCTTGAAGAAGTGAAGAAACCAAAGACGGGTGGATATTGGAGAAGACACTTCCTGAATAGGGAGGCGTTCTGCGATCTGCAGCTTCATACAAGATTCCCGAAGGATCTTAATTGGAGGAATGATCTGTTATATGTTTACTTAAGTGGAATAACACTTACTACACAATGTATATATCAACGACATAGCATAACAGTCATTTTCCTCTCATAATATGCAGTTTGACGACTTTAAGATGGCGATTTGTTTTTAAAATATTGCATATTTAAATATGGTGCTAAACTCCTGTTAAATAAAGATTCAGCTTCTCCCCTACTTGAGTAGCTGTGCAGCACCTGCACGAACTTGAGAATTTGCCTCTCTGGTCATGTGATCACAGGTCCTGCACACATAACACAACAGCACTACACAAACTATCTATGCAGTTTGGTCACTAGATGGCAGCAAAGCACTAAAATGATATACACATACATGTTTACATAGGCGGCATACATGTTTACATAGGCGGTGCGCTTGGTGCTAAATTTCTAAATAAAAACACATCAAAAGAAACATAAACACATCAACTATCAATTTGTAATCCATGCCCACCTGCGGCTGCTACGCATAGCCTCACCATTGTGGTCGGACAGTCTGAAGGTGACAGTGGAGAGGATTATTTTCAGACACTTCTACACTGGTTTGGACTGGTTCACTGGTTTCCCAGTTTGATCGGCTGCTTGTCTCATTTGAATTAAAAACCACCTGAGCTCAGGACAAGGGGCAAATAACAGAAAAAGTCCCAGAAAAAGTCTCTCTCCACCTGCAGCAAAATAGACAAAGTGATTCCCCCCATTCCTCACACTGGCCCCAGATGAAACTGCTATGGCAAAACTCCACTGACTTTAGAACCTAGCGCAACAGGCCCAGAAACCGAACCGTACCACGCCGCCACAGGAGAAGGAGCAACGGGGACCACAGGTGGTGGGACCTCACGCTGCACCAAAGCCTCTCTAACACCAGCCAGTAATTGAGCCACTACCTGTCCCAATTCAGACACAGTCAAGCTGGGGGGCTCCTGACTATGGTGTGAGCAGGGCTCAGGAAGCCTTGACATCCTAGCTAGTCTTGACTTGGGGATTAGCGGCATATCCCTGAGCACCCCTGATGGTAAGTCTATAACTTACCTTTACCTAACAATGTCCACCACCCCAGTCTCTTCTGTTCCATGGGATTTTTCTGTCCTCCCTGAGGTCACCTCAGGAGCAGGACGTATGTTACGTCCATGGCCGGGGGTCGTCGTTCTGACTTACCTCTTGACGATCCCGGCCATGGACGCTTCTCTTCTCGGCGTGTACTCCCTCCAGGGAGACGGCGGCACTCTCTTCCGGGTCCTCGGACTGTGTACCGCAGGGCGCCCACGCGTGCACGGCCTTAAAGGGCCAGTATGCGTCAAGCTGCCTTACATCAATTATCAGCCCAAATGGCTGCTGGACTATAATAAGGGGACAAAAAATAGAAGAGAATATCCAGAATCCCAGAATATTGTGGTTGGGGGGCCACACGGTGCCGTCCTAGTAACTAAAGCAAAAACAATGAACCAAAAAACTATCCAGGACAAAACAAGCACTCATCTGGGTAAGAGAATTCAGATATTGATATATAAAAAATAAATATATCTATAGATATTGTGATATAAAATTAGTTTAATTCGTAGAAAAAAGGGAAAAGTAGCAAACAAATTCCCACAAAATTCATATACAATAATATAATACAATTTAAACACTACCTGGCCAGGGATAATTATGGGTATATATCGATATAAGCATAAATATGCTAAATGAGATACAAAAAGATATTTCGGCAAGGTACATATAACAAGTTACAGCCTAGGAGGGACAGTCAATTCAAAGCTGTCAGAACGGCAAAATTGTTAAGCACATCCAGGAACCAATATAAGTACGGTAAAGTAGAGTGAGCAATGAGAATATAAATAATCCACAATGATTTTCCGCATACTCATCTATTGTGTGCACATCAGTCCATAGATGGTCTTCATCATTCTTGAAGTTTCAGTGCAACTTAACAGCCACATGTATCTGACCTTAGAATCGTATTCTTGGTCACTTCGATTCCTTCAAGCAGGCGGATTCCTGATTATACACAGAGTGGATTTCTCCCTTGCTTCCTTGTCTGTAACAGGATGGGTTAATTCCCGGGTACAGGTGAATTTAAGGGCTGTTGTAGCGTGCATGCAAAGTTCTTGCTTCAAGTTTGAAACAGCCAATTGATATCCTCTAGATGTTATGTCCCATACCTCATAAGTAGTAGAGGTTAAGAATCTCAAGTCCAGGGACCCAATAAGGAGATACCAGCCAAGCAGTGGCGTAACTACCGCCGTAGCAGCCGTAGCGACTGCTACGGGGCCCGCGGCATGAGGGGGCCCGTGTCGCCCGCCGGCACGGACCCCCACCATGGCCGCAGGCTCCGCTAGCAGCCGCTATGGCTGCTACAGCGGGACGCCACTGAACACTACGGCAGAGCAGGGAGGTATCTCCCGCTCTGCCATTAAACAAAAGACATGTATCCCCTCTCCACAGGATAGGGGATACATGTGTGATCGCTGGCAGCGATAGGGAGAACGGGGGACTGAAAGTCCCCTGAAGTTCTCCATCACAAACCTCGGACTTCCGGGGTCTGTGTCGGCAGCTCCGTAGAAATGAATGGAGCGCCGGTCGCGCTTGTGCGCATGCGTGACCAGCGCTCCATTCATTTTTATTGAGCTGCCGACACAGACGCCGGAAGTCAGAGGTTAGTCATGGAGAACTTGGGGGACTTTCAGTCCCCCGTTCTCCCTATCAATGCCAGCGATCACACATGTATCCCTTATCCTGTGGATAGGGGATGCATGTTATTTGTAGGACACACTATAGGTCGTATTTTTTTTTTTTTGGGGGGGGGGGCGCTGTATGGCGTTCCCTGCAGGGGGGCGCTGTATGGCGTTCTCTGCAGGGGGGCGCTGTATGGCGTTCCCTGCAGGGGGGGCGCTGTATGGCGTTCCCTGCAGGGGGGCGCTATATGGCGTTCCCTGCAGGGGGGGGCTGTATGTCGTTCCCTGCAGGGGGGGGGGGCTGTATGGCGTTCCCTGCAGGGGGGGCGCTGTATGGCGTTCTCTACAGGGGGACTGTATGGCGTTCTCTACAGTGGGGTCTGTATGGCGTTAGCGCCATACAGCCCCCTCTGTAAATAACGCCATACAGTCCCCCTGTAGATAACGCCACACAGTCCCCCCTGTAGATAACGCCACACAGTCCCCCCTGTAGATAACGCCACACAGTCCCCCCTGTAGATAACGCCACACAGTCCCCCCTGTAGATAACGCCACAGTCCCCCCTGTAGATAACGCCAGACAGTCCCCCCTGTAGATAACGCCATACAGCGCCCCCCTGTAGATATCTACAGGGGGGACTGTGTGGCGTTATCTACAGAGGGGACTGTGTGGCGTTAACGCCACACAGTCCCCCCTGTAGATAGTGCCACACAGTCCCCCCTGTAGATAACGCCACACAGTCCCCCCTGTAGATAACGCCACACAGTCCCCCCTGTAGATAACGCCACACAGTCCCCCCTGTAGATAACGCCATACAGACCCCCCCTGTAGATAACGCCACACAGTCCCCCCTGTAGATAACGCCATACAGCCCACCCTGTAGATAACGCCATACAGCCCCCTCTGTAGATAACGCCATACAGTCCCCCCTGTAGATAACGCCATACAGTCTACAGGGGGGGCTGCATGGCGTTATCTACAGGGGGGGCTGTATGGCGTTATCTACAGGGGGGCGCTGTATGCATTATCTACAGGGGGGCTGTATGGCATTATCTACAGGGGGGCTGTATGGCGTTATCTACAGGGGGGGCGCTGTATGGCGTTATCTACAGGGGGGGCTGTATGGCGTTATCTACAGGGGGCGCTGTATGGCGTTATCTACAGGGGGGGCTGTATGGCGTTATCCACAGGGAGGGCTGTATGGCATTATCTACAAGGGGACTGTAAAAAAGGCACTATCTACAAGGGGGGGGGTTGTGTGACACCCAGGGGAGGGGGGGCCCCAGTCAAAAGTTTGCTATGGGGCCCAGTCTTTCCTAGTTACGCCCCTGCAGCCAACGCGTAACAAACCAAGCGTGGTTTGAGGCATGGAGTTTACAGGTAACCACGCCTGAGGAAAACGGTGTGATGACGTCTTTCACCACCGTGCATACGTCTTACGCGTTTCATCCCAGCTGGGACTTCATCAGAGACAGGAAATCATGTTCAAGATAGTACCTGCTTATATAGCACAGGTATTTAAAGATACATTGTCAATTTCAATAACTCGATCGTTTACATGCAGTAGAATATTGGGAATAAACTGCAAGAACAGATTAAACAAATGTACAATACATCTTAAACCATTTTTAGAAAGGTAATCATAATAAAGAATAATTTCATTAGAAAATATTACCAGGATTGCCAAAAGCAGATACGACCAAAAATTAGGTCCTCATTAATGACTTTAATTAAGATGCTAATGTCATTATCCTGGGGAGAGAGGCGTCACTCTCCCTGAAAAATAATAAAAAGATAAATAAAGAAATAAAGAAACAAGAAAAAGAAAAAATAAGAAAAAGAAAACAAGAAAAAAAGGGGAGGGAAAGAAAAAATATGAGAAAGAGGCAATAAAGAAAGAAACAAAAAAATCCCAAACATATTGCGAGTAGCGATATTCTGTTTCCTTTATAGCTCACAGAGATATATATTAAACAGAGTGTCACAAATTGGTCAGACATCAACTAGATCCAAAGAATAATATTGTAAGTGAGAGATGGAGATGTGTCCTGAGATGGTTAATACATCTGAAAAAAGAAGGGGGTAGATACACATTATGAGCCGGCTATAGGGAAGAGGATCTCTTTTCTCTCCATTTCCATATATGTAGAAATCCATCAATTGAATATGCTCAAGAGTGAACATTTTTATTCCCTCCATTTCAATGTATGAATAAGGTCATTAGTTCAATATAGGGAAGAACTGAGGAGGTAAAGAGTGTATCTCCATCTTTACAGTTTCAGAATATAAATAAGGTTATTTCTATAGTATGGATAAGGATGAGTGAGTGCAAGACCAGTCAGCTGCTGGTAAACAGCCACCCGAGCGGATATCGAACCCACCCATACAAAGTCCAGGAAAGAACCAAGAAAGAGATACAGTATACTACGTAATGATCGCAAAAGGGGACCGGGCAGGTCGGCAGGGAGTAGGTCAAGGGCCAAAAAATGACCATCGACCGAGTCCCCACCGTCCTGAGCAGGGATCCAAGAAAGAAAAGAACCTCGGAGAAAGAAGAATCCATAACAGATACATAAGCCCAATAATTTCAGAGGAACATGTTAAATTTGATCTCATTATTTAGCCCCCTAGGGGATAAAGTCCCCAGGGTGTATATCCACATGGTTTCTTTTTGGAGTAATAGTTTATTTCTATCTCCACCCCTCCAGTCTTCATGTAGCTGGTATATCCTCATAAAGAGTAAACCCTTTGGGGATTGTTGATGATGGGACTTAAAATGGACTGCCCACTGGTTCCTTGCCTGAGCATTGTTGTATACCCTAGTTTGTCTTGCTAAAGGTCTCCCAGTGTTTTCCAGTTCCCAGTGTTACCCGTTCCTGCTGCCTGTACCCTGTATCCCGTGCTATCGTCACCTGCTGTGAAAGTCAAGTCGTGTCTTCCCGCTGCATCCGCGACGTCACCTGCTGTGAAAGTCAAGTCGTGTCCCTGCCACTGTCTACATTGCCTCAGGTACCCGTTCAGAACTATAGACATGGTTTTGTACCTTGTTGGCCAGCTGCTACCCCGCTACGCGGTACGGCCCTGTGGGCCCACACCCCGCGCCGTGACAACGTAGAAGAATATTTATCACCGCTTAACTGCAGTAACTCTGCTCAATCTTTATTAAAACCATAAAGCAGTACAAAATGTATAAAAATGCAGCTCACCAAAAGACAATTAGGAAACAATGTAAGCGTCGTCTTTACCAAATCTGTACTTTTATCAATAAGAAAGGTTAAAACAACAAGCAATAGACAGACGACAATTACAGAGAGAGAAGAAAACAATTTGAATGGTCGGGCACTACAGCGAGGTAGCAGAGTGGAGGGGGTTAGCGGTCAACTACTCAGAAAATGCCTGAGATTTTACTTCAACAATCGGCAGAGTTGCTGGATTCTGAATATCAGTGAATGTGGCCAAACATTTAGATTTGTACCGGGGAATTGTAGACTTCCAATGTCTAGGCACAACCTAGTCTGAAAAAATGGAGGAGAACCTTCTTCTGGAAAGAAATAGATCTGGAGAGAATGGAGCGGAGAAGGCATGTTCAAAGAGAGCATTTATTGCCAACCAAAATGGTGTGATGTGCCTACAATCCCATCAGATGTCAGTAAGCGTACCTACCATTATCCCACAGCTCCAACATGTCTCCAAACACTCCATGGGTAAAGCCCATGGAGGACCACCAGGACTCCTGAACCAACATGTATGTAAAAGTTTTTCTAGTTTTGCACAATAAAAACACTTTTTAATTTTCTTACAAAATAATTTGTTTTTGTGACGCTGCATTCGAAGATGAACTGCATAGTTTTTCAACTAATCTGGTCCCCATGGCAGAAATATGTCTTTCCATCTGGCACCTCCAGCAGACTCCTTTCAGTCTAGTTTGATTTATTTTACCTCAGAGTTCCTCTTTTTCCCTTTTTTTAATTTCTTCTCTCCCCCTTTTTTTTAACTATTTCTAACAGGGGCTGTGCAGAATTAGAAAATTATGGCTGCTTTCTTCCAAAAACAGCACCACACCTATCCACAGGTTGTATTTGGTATTGCAGGTTTGCTCCATTGAAGTGAATGGTAATGAGATGTAATACCACACACAACCTATGGACAGGTGTGGTGCTGGTTTTTGGAGAAAGCAGACAAGTTATCTTATCCTGGAGAACTCTTTGTCATGGATTGTTCTTGTGCGGAGATGCTCCCTGCATTATCCCTTTTCCTTTATGGCCGCTGATATGTACTATTCAGCTTTATGGCCTCTGTGGTAAGTACACTGCCAGTCATTAAAGGGTTAACACTTCAGACCACTGTGGGTGATGTCACAATGAACGAAGCGGCAGTGGTAAGAAACTCCTGTAGCAATGATGATGAATGCGCTGATGTCATAAACACAAATGTTTATGACATAAAGAAGATTCCATATTAGAAGGTTTTACTGCCACATTTAGCGCCATATTGGATGGGACTGAGGACCTTGAGCTTTACTTCCCCACCAATGCCGACCTGATGTAATTTGTAGGTTCTAGCAGGGAAACCCTTCACCCCAGACCACTTCTTCATCACAGTGATGCCATCCTCTTCATACCGGTTGTCTGTAATAGAGGGGGTTTTCCAGCAGGAGATCCCCCCCTATTAGCCAGAGCGGAGACAGGTGCTACAAGGAGGCATCTGGAGGACCCCTCTGGAGGACCCGTCTCAACCGAGCATCGCCCATTCATTTTAATGGGTGCCCAGGAAGACAGACATCCGCCTAGCCAACCAGATCAGCCGATTTATGTGTTTTATGTCGTTTGTTCGTTCGTTCATTGTAATGTCTTTCCTTGAAAATCTGAGAAAATGTACAAATTCTGTTACAAATTCTATTTTGGCACCTTCTAAGCCCAGAGGAAGGGCAATCCTCCAGCCATGGTTTCCCTAGAGGTTTCCCCCACACGGGGTTTTTCCTTTCCTGCGTGCTGGAGGGTGACTCTTCGTGAGTCGGAGGTTTGCCATTTTGGGTTTGGTCATATAATATAATAAAAGTTTTGACCATTTAACACCCAATTATAATGTTTTGTGTCTTTATTTTGCATGACTTGGGGTAAGTCGAGTGATTTTTGTGTATGCAAATTACACTTCTATATATCTGTTCCCCATTCATAACCGACACCTTTCTCTCAAGAAGACTCGACTCCGAGGGTTTGGATAAAGTGGCCACAGCAGCCATTTTATTAAGAAATAAATATAAAAGTTAGTAAACTCAATAAACCATAATTAAATAATATCCATATTATTTATTAACAAAAACAATAATAAATCAATAATGCACGAACCATAAATTATAACCCAAACACGTCAGACACCACTGACAAACAAACATTAACACATAGACTAGGAGAAGTCCTTGGAGCTATTGTGATACCCAGGAAAATTGCTGTTTATTTACGGTCATTCTACTGTTGCTTTAGTATGCAGGTTTTAATGTGCTTTATTCTGTAATCATGGTTGGTACTGAATTCACTTCCCTATATGACTCAGCAGAAACATAAATGGGCTGTTTCACCTTAAGATGCATTCTCCAGAAAGAGGGGAGGGGTGTAGCTAGCTGGGACACAGGAACGAACCTCACTGATTGCAGCAGTGTGCAGCAGAGGAGTGCAGCAGTGTGGAGCAGAGGAGTGCAGCAGTGTGGAGCAGAGGACAGCAGCAGTGTGGAGCAGAGGAGTGCAGCCATGTGGAGCAGAGGAGTGCAGCCGTGTGGAGCAGAGGAGTGCAGCAGTGTGGAGCAGAGGAGTGCAGCCGTGTGGAGCAGAGGAGTGCAGCAGTGTGGAGCAGAGGAGTGCAGCAGTGTGGAGCAGAGGAGTGCAGAAGTGTGCAGCAGCGTGCAGGCAGAGGAGAGCAGACAAGTCGGTGTCTGAAGTTGCATTCAGTGAGATGCTGCAGCAGCCATGTGGAACTGAGAGGAATTCTGTGAGAGGATCTGCAGCAGCCATGTGGAAGTGAAAGGAGTGCAGGTCAGTGTGTGTTGCATGTGGTACAGAAGCCAGACAAGGAGCTTGGTCACTACTGAGCGTTCCTAGAGCAAAGCAAGGAGCTTGCACACAGCCTAGAATCCCGAAGGGACACCATTCCTCTGTGATTGGGACAGTCAGCAGCGCACCTTCCAGCACAGTATAGAGAAGAAAGTGGAGCAGAACTCAGAGCAAACTTGGAGGAATTACAGACAGAGTCAGGGAGGTGAAGCAGGTACCACCATTTGCAATACCCTGTGATATGTTTATACTACTTAAAGACATTGCCTCTGTAACAGAAGTAACCACCAAGCATATTGTGCCCAGTAAAACTACTGTGAAAGTTTATTGAACCCTGTCTCTTGGAACATCCTTATTTCGGGGTACACCACATAACATCCCAGAGGACAGAGAACAGTGTATCCCACAAGCACCACTTATTTCACTGGTTCTGCGGCCCGAGGATCAGGAGAGAGAAAGTGCGCCACCGTGACCAAAGGGCGTGAATACCAACTTCAGCTCAGAGAGCCCCGCCCACCGCGACTCGGCGCCCGCGTTACCACAAATTGGCGTCATGAACAGGATGTACCACGAGGTGTGGGCCTTAAACAGGAGGTCCTGCGGCAGCCATCTTGTAAAGTAAGCCGCGATTCGCTTGGAGAGTACAGGACTGTGAGATCGCTCTGTGTGTGTGACAGTAAGTGGATGACTGCACTGTTTTCTTGCTGCGTATTATCTGCAGGGACACACTGTTGTTAAGTAAAGACAGCACGACCGGAAGGTCTCTGATAAGATGTCAATGGAGGGAGATCGTGAACTGCCTGGCAGCAGTGGGACCCCCAGCACAGCACAGCGCACACAACGCCGATAACGATGCCGTATTATTTTGGAGCGCCCTGGCTCCCCAACTATAATGGAGATGCAAACAGCCTGAGAGACTTCAAGGAGAAGATGCAAGCCATGTTCCGGCTGTACCCGGTTACCGCAGAGCAAAAAGTGGAAATGCTGATCGGTCAGTTAGGAGGAGCAGCCTTGAGGGAGGTGAAGTCCTGGCCTCACACCGAAAAACGGACAGTGGAATGGATTTTTGAGAGGCTGAGCACTACCTTTGATACCCGGACTATCTCTGAACTAAAGATGCGGTTCTTTGGCACGAAGCAAAAAGCCTGGTGAGTCGTTACGTAATTTTGCCCTCAGTTTGCAGGAAGCGTTGCATGCTATTAAACAAGTGGATCCACATGAAGTGCTGTATACAGACAGAACCCTGAGGGATCAATTCGTTAAAGGAGCAAGGAAAGAAGCTACAAAGACGCAATTGAGAACCTTGGCACTGCAGAACCCTGATAGCTCGTTCCTAGACTTTAAAGAGATGGCCATCAGAGTCCTAGGGACCGAATCAGAGTCCAACCAAGTCCAAACCCGCCCTGAACAGTACCCCAGCGGTGCAGCACCAATGTCTGGCGTCAAGGAAATTGTCACGCAGTGTGCTCAGACACAGGTGCGGGATGTGGCAAAGGAGTTGCAAATGCAGGTTGCAGAACTGGCTAAAGGTCTGACAGAAATGTGCCGAGAGCTGAGAGAACTTAAACAGCAACGCCGACAAGATGCAGATCGCTGGTCTCCGGGAGGTAGGCAACATTACAGCCCCGGTGGGGACAGTTATAGAAATTTTGGGAGAAGGCCCACTTACCAGTTTGATTCCCAAGGAAGACCCATTTGCAGGCAGTGTAGGAGAAGTGGTCACATTGAGCGAGAATGTCAGCATTTAAATGTGAATCTCCCCCAAGCTATCAAGAATTACCTTTCAAGACGTCTTGAACCTAGAGGTCACCACCACGCAACATACCACCCAAACAGAAGTCTGTCCTGATAAAATCCCTGATACTCCATGGTGGGAAGAAATACATATTGGCGACAAAGACACTCCAGATGAATGGAAAGATGGAGCCATGAAAATTGCCAAAGAACATCACCAAGCATTTAGCAAGCACCCTATAGACTTTGGAAGAGTGGATGTCATCCAGCATACCATCCCAACTAGTTCACACCCACCAATAAGGGAAAGATACCGTCCAGTACCTCCGTCTCTATACCAACCAGTGAAGAAGTTGATTCAAGAAAGATTCAAATGTTATACGGGATAGTCACAGTCCCTGGGCTGCACCCCCTGGTGTTGGTTAGAAAGAAAGACGGCAACATTCGCTTCTGTGTTGATTATAGGAAGCTAAATAATATCACCCACAAGGATGCCTACCCTTTACCAAGAATCGAAGAGTCACTGACAGCGCTAGGGTCAGCCGCATTCTTTTCCACATTGGACCTGACAAGTGGATACTGGCAAGTACCAATGGCCCCTGAAGATCGAGAAAAGATAGCTTTTACCACATCAATGGGCTTGTTCGAATTCAACAGTATGCCATTTTGGGCTGGGCAATGTCCCAGGAACATTTCAAAGACTGATGGAGTACTATTTAGGCCATAAAAATTTTGAAACGGTCCTCTTGTATCTAGATGGCGTCATTGTTTACTCTAAGACATATGAAGAGCATTTGAAGCACCTGGGAGAAGTGTTGGATGTCCTCATCAAGTACGGTTTAAAAGTCAAGCCGTCAAAGTGCCATTTGCTGAAGCCAAAGGTGCATTACCTGGGACATGTTGTCAGCGCTGAAGGAGTCATCCCAGATCCAGACAAAGTGGCTGCAGTGAAAGATTGGCCGACCCCTACTACCATTCAGGAGGTAAGAAGTTTCCTTGGATTTGTGGGGTACTACCGCCGCTTTAAAAAGTACTTTGCCCAAATTGCAGCACCCCTACAGAAGTTGTTACGAGGCCAACCCAATCATAAGCTACAGAAGAATGTGCCTATACTCTGGTCTGAAGCTCAAGAGGTCTCCTTTATTAAACTCAAACAGATGCTAATTGAAACCCCCGTGTTGGCTTACCCAGACTACAGCCGTCCTTTCCATTTGTACACAGATGCCAGCAAGAAAGGATTGGGTGCTGTGCTTTCCCAAGTACAGGTTGAGAAAGAAAGGGTGATAGCTTATGGAAGTCAAGCCCTTAGAAGTACAGAAAGAAACGATGATAACTACAGCTCGTTTAAGTTGGAATTCCTTGCACTCGTGTGGGCCATTACTGAGAAGTTCCGGGACTACCTTACTGCCACTTAATTTGTAGTCTTTACCGACAACAACCCCCTGGCTCATTTAAACACAGCTCGGCTGGGAGCTTTGGAGCAAAGATGGGCATCCCGACTAACCAACTTCAAATTCACCATCAAATACAGAACAGGAAAATCGAATGTGAATGCAGATGCACTGTCCCGGCTGCCTACAGTAGAAGAAGTGGACAGAGATGAGAAGAATTGGGAAGAGGTGGAAATGCCTGCTTTCTATGCACAATTTGCCAACCAAAATGCCATGACAACAAGGAGAGGAACCCAGCCCCCATCTAAACAAGTGCCTCTTAATCTGCAAACAAAGAAAGTACATTGGGCTCAGGTCCAGAAAGAAAGCAGAGTCTTGGAAAGTTTAAAAACCCTTCTTGAATCTGGCAGAAAACTCAGCAGCAGTCAGCGTATCAATGCCGATCCAGAGTTGGTCAAGCTGTTAAGGCAGAGAAAACGGCTATTCATAGGGAAGGGTCAGCTATACAGACGCACTCTAGATCCAATCACTTATGAACATGTGAATCAGATTGTGGTGCCCTGGCAGGACGCCAGCATAGTCCTCGAAGCTTACCACGACCAGTCTGGTCATTTTGGGTGTCAAAAGACTGAAGCCACTATAAGAAGACGGTTCTTCTGGATTGGAATGAGAGAGGACATTGAAAAATGCTGTCGAGAATGTACTTCTTGTGCAGTGAGCCGACGAGAGCAATCTGGTCAGAAAGCACCACTACATCCTATTGTGAGTCATAAGCCGCTGGAATTAGTTGCACTTGACCATGTGAAGCTGGAGCCAAGCAGAACTGGGTTCACCCATGCTCTGACCATCATTGACCATTACACAAAGTTTGTTGTAGCAATGCCCGTGAGGGATTTGACAGCCAATACCACAGCTGAAGTCTGCTGGAAAACCTTTGCTCTACCTTGTGGATATCCTAAACAGATTTTGACGGACCAAGGGTCTGCGTTTGAGTCACAATTATTTCAAGAGTTGTGCACCCTCTATGGCTGTAAGAAGTTAAGAACAACTGCGTACCATCCACAATGCAATGGACTCTGCGAAAGAATGAACAAGACACTGATAGGAATGCTGAAAACTGTGCCTACTCATCGAAGAGCGGATTGGCCCATTCTGATTCCAGAGCTAACTTATTTGTACAACAAAACTGTCCGTTGTTCCACCGGATACACTCCATACTTCCTGATGTTTGGTCGTCAAGGCAAACTACCGTCTGATATAGCTATGGAAGTTCAAGTCAGCGATACCATCAATCCACTACCACGAACAGACTGGGTAGCAGACCATCAGCGTCGCCTGAATGAAGCCAATGAAATGGTTGAGAACCGGATGAAAATCGTACGTCAGAGACAAGAGGAGGACTATAATTGCAATGCCAACGCCAAACCTTTGAAAGTTTGGGATCGAGTCTGGTTAAAGAAGAACCACAGAACCAGCAAGCTAGATGACTATTGGGAACCAAGGCCGTACACTGTGAAAGCCATTCCTCATCCAGAAATAGAAATCTACGAGATTGGAAAAGAAAACGTAGAGAGTACCAAGGTGGTACACCTTAATCAGCTGAAACTTTGCCTGTTGAAGGATTCTAGAGAGGAAACCATTCCAGATGAGACACCCTCTGAGGGAAGACTGGAGTCCCCCATGGAAAATGCAGGTAACTTGTTCCCGTTTGGCTGGCTTTTCGGTCCTTGGATGCAACTAGGTGTCCCACAAGTTGTCCCTAGCCAAAGTGTGCCGATTGAGTCCCACCCAGAAGTTGTTCTGAGCTGCTGTGAACTAATTGACTCTCAGCCCCCTACTACTTGTGATCCTCCTAGAAGGTCGGAGAGAGCCACCAAAGGTAAAATGCCTGAACGATACTGTGACTGAATAGACATGTCTATGCTACAGACTATTTCTATGGAGCCCTATAGTTACATTTGACCCCCCAGTTGGCTGATGCAACCTTGATTTAATTTTTGAGACCCAGAGACTGTCCTGGACTTTATTTTGAAACCCAAGTTGCGCACGTTGCGCCACATCTCTATTGAGTCTATTGAAGTGCAGCGCAAGGATTGTCGGCTGTACCATGCGCCTTGCAAATGGCGGCAGAAGATGTCTTGCCATATGGACGTTGTTGCCGGATATATTGAGAGACACTCGTTTTACAGTATTGCCTTAATATTTTTGCCTTTCAGGAATGCACTACGGACATTTGCCGTTATGATGCACAGTTTACCTTTGATATGTGAATATGTTATATTGCATATTTTTGTCCCATTTTCGTTGCAGGAGAGACAGTGTTGGGGATGACCCTGATTTTACCGGGGACGTATGTGATACCCAGGAAAATTGCTGTTTATTTACTGTCATTGTACTGTTGCTTTAGTATGCAGGTTTTAATGTGCTTTATTCTGTAATCATGGTTGGTACTGAATTTACTTCCCTATATGACTCAGCAGAAACATAAATGGGCTGTTTCACCTTAAGATGTATTCTCCAGAGAGAGGGGAGGGGTGTAGCTAGCTGAGACAGAGGAACAAACTTCACCGAGCGCAGCAGTGTGGAGCAGGAGTGCAGCAGTGTGGAGCAGAGGAGTGCAGAATTGAGGAGAAGTGTGCAGCAGCGTGCAGGCAGAGGAGAGCAGACAAGTCAGTGTCTGAAGTTGTATTCAGTGAGATGCTGCAGCAGCCATGTGGAACTGAGAGGAATTCTGTGAGAGGATCAGCAGCAGCCATGTGGAAGTGAAAGGAGTGCAGGTCAGTGTGTGTTGCATGTGGTACAGAAGCCAGACAAGGAGCTTGGACACTACTGAGAGTGCCTAGAGCAAAGCAAGGAGCTTGCACACAGCCTAGAATCCCCAAGTGACACCAGTCCTCTGTGCAACTGGATTGGGACAGTCAGCAGCGCACCTTCCAGCACAGTATAGGTTAGAAAGAGGAGCAGAACTCAGAGCACACTTGGAGGAATTACAGACAGAGTCAGGGAGGTGAAGCAGGTACCACCATTTGCAATACCCTGTGATATGTTTATACTACTTAAAGACATTGCCTCTGTAACAATAGTAACCACCAAGCATATGTGCCCAGTAAAACTACTGTGAAAGTTTATTGAACCCTGTCTCTTGGAACATCCTTATTTCGGGGTACACCACATAACATCCCAGGGGACAGAGAACAGTGTATCCCACAAGCACCACTTATTTCACTGGTTCTGCGGCCCGAGGATCAGGAGAGAGAAAGTGCGCCACCGTGACCAAAGGGCGTGAATACCAACTTCAGCTCAGAGAGCCCCGCCCACCGCGACTCGCCGCCCGCGTTACCACACATAGTGATGCATTCTGCAGATTATTACACCACTGACCTCTCTGGAGAGCTGCAGAACATTGCTCTGTCCTCTCTACCTCCTGACAGATACATAGTTATGTATTCTGCAGATTATTACACCACTGACCTCTCTGGAGATCTGCAGAACATTGCTCCTCTACCTCCTGACAGATACATAGTGATATATTCTGCAGATTATTACACCACTAACCTCTCTAGAGATCTGCTGAACATTGCTCCCCTACCTCCTGACAGATACATAGTGATATATTCTGCAGATTATTACACCACTGACCTCTCTGGAGATCTGCAGAACATTGCTCTCTTCTCTCTACCTGTTGATAGATACATAGTGATATATTCTGCAGATTTTTACACCACTAACCTCTCCAGAGATCTGCAGAACATTGTTCCTCTACCTCCTGACAGATACCTAGTGATATATTCTGCAGATTATTACACCACTGACCTCTCTAGAGATCTGCAGAACATTGCTATGTCCTCTCTACCTGTTGATAGATACATAGTGATATATTCTGAAGATTATTACACCACTGACCTCTATAGAGATCTGCAGAACATTGCTCTGTCCTCTCTACCTGTTGATCGATACATAGTGATATAATCTGCAGATTATTACACCACTGACCTCTCTGGAGATCAGCAGAACATTGCTCTGTCCTCTCTACCTGTTGATAGATACATAGTGATATATTCTGCACATTATTACACCACCGACCTCTCTAGAGATCTGCAGAACATTGCTCCTCTACCTCCTGACAGATACATAGTGCTATATTCTGAAGATTTTTACACCACTGACCTCTCTGGAGATCTGCAGAACATTGCTCCTCTACCTCCTGACAGATACATAGTGATATATTCTGCAGATTACACCACTGACCTCTCTGGAGATCTGCAGAACATTGCTCTGTCCTCTCTACCTGTTGATAGATACATAGTGATATATTCTGCAGATTATTACACCACTGACCTCTCTAGAGATCTGAAGAACATTGCTCTCTCCTCTCTACCTCCTGACAGATACATAGTGATATATTCTGCAGATTATTACACCAATGACCTCTCTAGAGATCTGCAGAACATTGCTCTCTCTACCTCCTGACAGATACATAGTGATATATTCTGAAGATTACTACACCACTGACCTCTCTAGAGATCTGCAGAACATTGCTCCTCTACCTCCTGACAGATATATAGTGATATATTCTGCAGATTATTACACCACTGACCTCTCTGGAGATCTGCAGAACATTGCTCCTCTACCTCCTAACAGATACATAGTGATATATTCTGTAGATTATTACACCACTGACCTATCTAGAGATCTGCAGAACATTGCTCCTCTACCTCCTGACAGATACATAGTGATATATTCTGCAAATTATTACACCACTGACCTCTCTGGAGATCTGCAGAAAATTGCTCTGTCCTCTCTACCTGTTGATAGATACATAGTGATATATTCTGCAGATTATTACACCACTGACCTCTCTGGAGATCTGCTGAACATTGCTCCTCTACATCCTGACAGATACATAGTGATATATTCTGCGGATTATTACACCACTGACCTCTCTAGAGATCTGCAGAACATTGCGCTGTCCTCTCTACCTGTTGACAGATACATAGTGATATATTCTGCAGATTATTACACCACCGACCTCTCTAGAGATCTGCAGAACATTGCTCCTCTACCTCCTGACAGATACATATTGATATATTCTGCAGATTATTACACCACTGACACCTCCGGAGATCTGCAGAACATTGCTCCTCTACCTCCTGACAGATACATAGTGATATATTCTGCAGATTATTACACCACTGACTTCTCTAGAAATCTGCAGAACATTCCTCTCTCCTCTCTACCTCCTGCCAGATATATAGAGATATATTCTGCAGATTATTACACCACTGATCTCTCTAAAGATCTGCAGAACATTCCTCTCTCCTCTCTACCTCCTGCCAGATACATAGTGATATATTCTGCAGATTATTACACCACTGACTTCTCTGGAGATCTGCAGAACATTGCTCCTCTACCTCCTGACAGATACATAGTTATGTATTCTGCAGAATATTACACCACTGACCTCTCTAAAGATCTGCAGAACATTCCTCTCTCCTCTCTACCTCCTGCCAGATACATAGTGATGTAATCTGCAGAATATTACACCACTGACCTCTCTGGAGATCTGCAGAACATTGCTCCTCTACCTCCTGACAGATACATAGTGATATATTCTGCAGATTATTACACCACTGACCTATCTGGAGATCTGCAGAACATCGCTCCTCTACCTCCTGACAGATACACAGTGATATATTCTGCAGATTATTACACCACTGACCTCTCTAGAGATCTGCAGCACATTGCTCCTCTACCTCCTGACAGATACATAGTGATATATTCTGCGGATTATTACACCACTGACCTCTCTAGAGATCTGCAGAACATTGCTCCTCTACCTCCTGACAGATACATAGTTATGTATTCTGCAGAATATTACACCACTGACCTCTCTGGAGATCTGCAGAACATTGCTCTGTCCTCTCTACCTCCTGACAGATATATAGTGATATATTCTGCAGATTATTACACCACTGACCTCTCTGAAGATTTGCAGAACATTATTCCTCTACCTCCTGACAGATAAATAGTGATATATTCTGCAGATTATTACACCACTGACCTCTCTAAAGATCTGCAGAACATTCCTCTCTCCTCTCTACCTCCTGCCAGATACATAGTGATGTAATCTGCAGAATATTACACCACTGACCTCTCTGGAGATCTGCAGAACATTGCTCCTCTACCTCCTGACAGATACATAGTGATATATTCTGCAGATTATTACACCACTGACCTCTCTGGAGATCTGCAGAACATTGCTCTGTCCTCTCTACCTGTTAATAGATACATAGTGATATATTCTGCAGATTATTACACCACTGACCACTCTGGAGATCTGCAGAATATTGCTCTGTCCTCCCTACCTGTTAATAGATACATAGTGATATATTCTGCAGATTATTACACAACTGACTTCTCTAGGGATCTGCAGAACATTGCTCCTCTACCTCCTGACAGATACACAGTGATATATTCTGCAGATTAATACACCTATGACTTTTCCACACCCTTATGATCCCTGTAGATAAAAGGCTCCCTGGATAAATTCCCCAATATATATGTAACACCTGCAGAGAAAGCATTGTGTATAGAGGATGCTGCAGTTAATGTCAAGCAGGGACTCACATCAACAGACATTAGCACCTCTTCTTCTGAAGTGCAGTGGACTACATGTCCCAGCAACACTTGCTTCTCTATACCCCTGCAGCCTAGGACAGGAGCAGGAGAGGGGAACACTGATTGGCTGAGCAGGGGCTTGTGGGACAAGGCTGGGCAGGGAGGAGAGACAGTGGCCATTTTTGGGAGAGACACATAGTCAGGAGATAGGGAGACTGTGAGTGCATTGCAGAGAGTAGAGAGTCCTGCACTGGGGCACACAGCACAGAGACCCAGAGACAGTCCTGACAGCCCAGCAGCTCACTGTATGAGAGGAAGAAATGCTGCAGCAGCATCCCCTCTGCAAAACAGCCTGATTCCAGGGAGGTTCCCTGCTCTGCAGCACTGGAGGATTTTGCCTTCCACTCCATTGTCTTCCACGCGTCTGAACGCTGCGGCCCCGAGCTGGATCCCGGGGAAATATCATCTTTGCTGCAAGAAGTAGTGAGTACACATTGCTGGAACTTATTGTGCTGATATTGAGGACTTAGTGAGAGAACTGTTCTTGAGAGGAATTCCAGTAATTAAGTGCACCAACGGTTACAGAAAAGCGCACCAATGTCCGCGGCAACAGGGCCCCAACGTTTGGACTGTGTTCATTGCATTACTGCAGCCATTAGTAACATTATAATGTGACAGTAACAGTATAAGCACGTGCCGGCTATTACCAGCAGTATAAGCGCGTGCCGGCTATCACCAGCAGTATAAGCGCGTGCCGGCTATCACCAGCAGTATAATCGCGTGCCGGCTATCACCAGCGGTATAAGCGCGTGCCGGCTATCACCAGCAGTATAATCGCGTGCCGGCTATCACCAGCGGTATAAGCGCGTGCCGGCTATCACCAGCAGTATAATCGCGTGCCGGCTATCACCAGCAGTATAAGCGCGTGCCGGCTATCGCCAGCGGTATAAGCGTGTGCCGGCTATCACCAGCAGTATAAGCGAGTGCCGGCTATCACCAGCAGTATAAACGCGTGCCGGCTATCACCAGCAGTATAAGCGCGTGCCGGCTATCACCAGCAGTATAAGCGCGTGTCGGCTATAGCCAGCGGTATAAGCGTGTGCCGGCTATCACCAGCAGTATAAGCGAGTGCCGGCTATCACCAGCAGTATAAGCGCGTGCCGGCTATCACCAGCAGTATAAGCGCGTGCCGGCTATCACCAGCAGTACAAGCGCGTGCCGGCTATCACCAGCAAAAATTCTAACTGCCCCCCCCCCCCGCAAACTTCTCATGGCCGACGGTCCGCAGCTTTCAGCTGCATCGCTGGGTCTCCTAAGTGACCCAACAATGCAGCACTAGCAGCCGGGGGCGTCACTAAGGCTGGGTTCACACACCCTATTTACGGACATAATTCGGGCGTTTTAGCATTGAATTACGTCCGAAAATGCGGCTCAAAAGCGTTGGCAAACATCTGCCCATTCATTTGAATGGGTCTTACGATGTTCTGTGCAGACGGTCATTTTTTTTTACGCGCCAAAAGGTGGCGCATAAAAAAGACGCCCACGTCAAAGAAGTGCCTGTCACTTCTTCATATGTAAATGGAGCCGTTTTCCATGGACTCCTTAGAAAAACAGCTCCAATTACGTCCGTAATGGACGCAGCGAAAGACGCCTGCACATGCCATTACGGCTGAAATTACGGTGCTGTTTTCTCCTGAAAACAGCACTGTAATTTCAGCCGTAACAGATGCTGCCGTGTGAACATACCCTCAGGGCTTAAAATGTCAGGGGAAATAGCCCCAATACATATGTGTCCGCCCAAAAAAAAGTGTGTATATGAGACAGCATAGCATATCTATAGCACTACGACCCTATAAACTATGGATAGGATTAGATACAGTGGCTCAGCAGACAGTATCACACATGATAGGATTAGATACAGTGGCTCAGAAGGCAGTATCACACATGATAGGATTAGATACAGTGGCCCAGCAGACAGTATCACACATGATAGGATTAGATACAGTGGCTCAGCAGACAGTACCACACATGATAGGATTAGATACAGTGGCTCAGCAGACAGTACCACACATGATAGGATTAGATACAGTGGCTCAGAAGGCAGTATCACACATGATCGGATTAGATATAGGGCCCAGCAGACAGTATCACACAAGATACGATTAGATACAGGGCCCAGCAGACAGTATCACACATGATTGGATTAGATACAGGGCCCAGCTCGCTGACATTGCGTTTCCAGCGCTGGACCCAGGAAAGGTAACAATAATAATTTTGCTTCTTTATGTGTTACTGATTATTTTTGTGTGTTTGTGTTTTTTTTACAGGTTCGGTTGTTGGACTTCGGATACGAGGACTTCAATGACGGCGTTTTTTTTATTCTCAATAAAATAGTTAATGAGGGTTGTTTTTTTATTTCAATAAAATATTTTTTCTATGTGCTTGTATCTTTTTAAACTTTATTATCACCACCTTAGTAATGGCCGCTGGCTGATTGACAACCTCCATTACTAAGGTGAGGCTTAATGTTAGCAGGTGCAGAGGCTACACTAACCCCCATTATTACCCCGGTACCCACCGCCACCAGGGGTACTGGGAAGAGCCGGGTACGAACCAGTACCTGACCATCTGTAGTGACGGGCAGGCACCGGGGTGGCCGCAGGCTGGTAGTATTAGGCTGGGGAAGGCCAAAAACAGTGGCCCTTCCCACCCTTGTAATGCTGCCTGCTGCTGCTGTGTTGTATCTGGCTGGTTATGAAAATTGGGGGGGGACCCCACATCGTTCTTTCCAATTATTATTATTTTTTTATTTTTTTTAAATGACGTGGGGTCCCCCCCCATTTTTCATAACCAGCTAGATACAATAAAGCAGCAGCAGCCTAGCATCACCAGGGTAGGAAGGGCCACTGTTTTTGGCCTTTCCCCTCCTGATAATACCAGCCTGCGGCCGCCCCAGTGGCCGACCATCACTACAGATGGTCAGGTACTGGATCGTACCCGGCTCTTCCCAGCACCCCTGGTGGCGGTGGGTACCGGGGTAATAAAGGGGGTTAGTGTTAGCCTCTGCATCGGCTAACACTAAGCCGCGCCTTAGCAATGGATGCTGTCAATCAGCCGGCGGCCATTACTAAGGCGGTAGTAATATAGTTTAAAAAAAAACACAAAGACATAGAAAAAATATTTTATTAAAATAAAAAAAAAAACCCACACAGCCCTCATTAACCATTTTATTGATAATAAAAAAAAAAGTTGTCATCGAAGTAGTCCTGGAATCCGACGTAGTCCAACGACCGAACCTGTAAGAAAACACACAAGAAAAACGATTAGTAACACATGTGTTAGGCTTAGATACAGGGCCCATGTGTGATACTGTCTGTGGGACCCTGTATCTAAGCCTACCACAACGTAGGCTTAGATACAGGGTCCAGCAGACAGTAATCTTATACAGTATAAGATTACTGTGTACTGGGGCCCTGTATCTAAACCTACAGTGTGGTAGGCTTAGACACAGGGCCCATAAGACAGGATCACACATGGGCCATGTATCTAAGCCTACCATGTGATTGGCTTATATACAGGGCAAATCATACAGGATCACACATGGGCCATGTATCTAAGCCTACCATGTGATTGGCTTAGATACAGGGCCCAGCAGACAGGATCACACAATCTGTGATCCTGTCTCATGGGCCCCCTAAGCCTGCTACATCGTAGGCTTAGGGGTTGTGAAGTCCCTAAACATTGATGGCCTATCCTCAGGATAGGCCATCAATAGCTGATGTGTCTCCCGGGACCCGCCAATCAGCTGTTTTGAAGGGGCCGTAGCTCTCGTACGAGTGCTGCGGCCCCTTCAAAAGAGCTGATTGGCGGGTCCCGGGAGTTGGACCCCGCCAGTAAGGGCTAACCTTACCCTACTCTCCGGCCGCGGCGGGAGTTCTGTCGTCTCGATGCTGTGCGCGGCGCATAGCGCTGTGACGTCATGCGCTGCGCACAGCGCTTGACGTCAGGACCTCCGCTGCGATCCGGAACCAGGAAGGTAAGTAAAGTATGTTACTATAGTAACAGGGGCCCGCGGCCCGAGTTACTATAGTAACTTTTTATTGATGTGGTGCGGGGGGCCATGGGCCCCCTGGCTTCGGGGCCCGGTCGCAATTGCGACCGCTGCGACCCCTATAGCTACGCCAGTGCGCGTGCCGGCTATCACCAGCAGTATAAGCGCGTGCCGGCTATCACCAGCAGTATAAGTGTGGGTGAGTGATCATTATCCTGGTTGGGTCACTGATATACTGTATATGTTTGGTGAAGACAGTATCCTAACCCTTTGTTATCCCCATAACCAGAGGCGTAGCTATGTTCTCCAGCACCCGGGGCAAAGATTCAGTTTGGCGCCCCCCCACCAACCTCTTTTCCGACATCTCCTTCCCCCTCGCCGTGTTTGTTTTCTCTACCAATCGCGAGCATAAAAACATTTGTACATTTTACAAGCAATATGGTTCTATACACAACACCAGAACCAAGCTCACTACATATATAAAACACCAGCACAAATACAGCTCAATTTAGTGCAACCCCTGCCGTATAGGTGTGTACAGCGTAAAACTACAGCTCCCAGCATAGCCCAAACAATGGTAAGGATATGCTGGGAGATGCCGTTTCACAAAAAATAAATCCTATCATAATCATCTCACTGCAGATCATACAGCGACTACAGTGCTGATTAGAGGCAGAATAAACACTTACATTAAGTGACTCACCGGTGACATCTCAGATTCTAGTTCTTTTTCTCCATCCGGTCCAGACCGCTATGATGACTTTTCCTGATCACAGCCCATTTCTGCAGTTTGCCGCTCACATGTCTTCAGCTTCTCACTTTTCCAACATTTCTTCACCTATAAATAAATATAAAGTTATCATTATACCACACACTATGCCCCTAAATATAATAGCGCCATACACTGCACCTCTAATTATAATAGCACCATACACCGTGTCACACACACACACACACACACACACACTGTGCCCCCTGTAGATAGTGCCTGCCATAGAGCCCCCTGTAGATAGTGCCTGCCATAGAGCCCCTGTAGATAGTGCCCCCATATAGACCACCCCTGTATATAGTGTCCCACAAATAACTCCCCCTATAGTGCTCTACAGATAGCCCACCCCTGTATATAGCCCCCTGTAGATATAGCCCACCCCTGTATATAGTACTCCACAGATAGCCCAACCATGTATGTAGCCCCCCCTGTAGATATAGCCCACCCCTGTATATAGTGCTCCACATATAGTCCACCCCTGTATATAGTGTTTCACAGATAGCCCCCCTTGTACATATAGTCCACCCTTGTATATAGTGCTCCACTAGATAGTCCACCCCTGTATATAGTGCTCCACAGATAGCCCACCCTTGTATATAGTATATACAGGGGTGGGCTATCTGTGGAGCACTATATACAGGGGTGGGCTTTCTGTGGACCACTATAGGGGGAGCTATTTGTGGGATACTATATACAGGGGTGGGCTATATCTACAGGGGGACTATATACAGGGGTGGGCTATATCTACAGGGGGACTATATCTACAGGGGTGGGCTATCTACAGGGGGACCATATCTACAGGGGGACCATATCTACAGGCCTGGGCTATACACAGGGGTGGGCTCTACACAGGGGTGGGCTATATCTACAGGGGTGGGCTATATCTACAGGGGGACTATATCTACAGGGGGACTATATCTACAGGGATGGGCTATCTACAGGGGGACCATATCTACAGGGGGACCATATCTACAGGGGGACCATATCTACAGGGGTGGGCTATATCTACAGGGGTGGGCTATATCTACAGGGGTGGGCTATATCTACAGGGGTGGGCTATATCTACAGGGGTGGGCTATATCTACAGGGGCGGGCTATATCTACAGGGGGATTATATCTACAGGGGTGGGCTATCTACAGGGGGACCATATCTACAGGGCTGGGCTATACACAGGGGTGGGCTATATCTACAGGGGTGGGCTATATCTAAAGGGGTGGGCTATATCTAAAGGGGTGGGCTATATCTAAAGGGGTGGGCTATATCTACAGGGGTGGGCTATATCTACAGGGGGCTATATACTATATAGCCCCCCTGTAGCTATAGCCCACCCCTGTATATGGTGCTCCATAGATAGTCCACCCCAGTATATAGCCCCCCTGTAGATATAGTCCCCCTGTATATAGCCCAGCCCCTGTAGATATAGTCCACCTGTATATAGCCCACCCCCTGTAGATATGGTCCCCCTGTAGATAGCCCACCCCAGTATATAGCCCCCCTGTAGATATAGTCCACCTGTATATAGCCCACCCCCTGTAGATATGGTCCCCCTGTAGATAGCCCACCCCAGTATATAGCCTCCCTGTAGATATAGCCCACCCCCTGTAGATATAGCCCACCCCCTGTAGATATAGCCCCCTGTAGATATAGTCCCCCTGTAGATATAGTCCCCCCGCAGATACAGACACACACGTCTATTACAGTTTAAAAAAAATAAAAAATATTTAAACTCATCTTATTCCCGCTCCCACGCCGTCCGGCAGCCATGGAGACCTGCACTCTTCTGCGCAGGTCTCCAGGGGGTTGAACACAGCATCTATGAAAGGCGCTGATTGGCTGGGAAGGATGACTTTCCCTATCAGTCAGTCAGCGTCTTTCATCGACGGAAGCTTCACTGGTACAAAAGGTACCAGTTGCTTCATTCGTGGAAAGGCGCTGAATGGCCGGGCACGGAACGTGCCCGGTCATTCATTGCTTCTAATTGTACCTGTGTCCTTGCGACACAGGTACAATTATAGTGCAGGAGGAGGTGGCGCTGGCGCCCCCCTCTGAGCTGCGCCCGGGGCATGTGCCCCACCTGCCCCCCCCCCCTAGCTACGCCCCTGCCCATAATATTTCTGGGAATATTGATATGTGTTGTACCAGCCAGGCCTGGCATATAGCTCATGCCCACCACTAGGGGGTCAATCACACAGAACTGTAACTGTTATGTCATTTGTGCTTTATTTCTTTATTTGCATCATTTTTATTTAGATCGCCCTTGTTTACCTTTCCCTAAATAAAACGGTTGAGTAGTTTCACCATAACCGCTTGTGAGTGTGTACTGAGCAAATGTGGGGGTTTCCCGCGTCGACCCCTGACAGAAGAGGAAGACCCTCCTGCTTTCGTATAGAGCTCCTAGCAAGATTTGGGTGGAGGTACTGCGCCATAGTGAGGTGAGAACTACAAAACACTCTGTCTACAGAGGTCGGCCCAAAGGAGTGTTACACATATATTGTAATTGACAGATTTTGACATGATATTGATCACTTTTTAGCCCAACGTTTAGTTGATCTGTCCCAATCTCCACAGTAAAGTGTCCATAGGTCTCCACTAGACCGACAGGGGTAAAAATAAAGTGTCCTTTTGGCCTAAGTCAGGCTGGTATACGTTATTCCATACAATGGGATCCCTCAAGAAATGTACAATGCGTGGTATATGTTTTTAAGCATGGAAGACTATGGGTGACGTATACCACTATATAGCATACGTCACAGGCCTCAGTTTCATGTATACGTCATAGGATTTACAATAGATTTTCATGACATGTATATGTTAAATTGATCCGTCGATGGGAGTCAGATGCCTGTGACAGATGCCTAACCGTGGCATCCCTCACCTATAGGCTATTATGGCATCCATTTAACGTATATGTCTTGAAAGGTGTCATGAGAGATAATGACGCATACATTTAACGTACGCTATTGTAGTCTATGCTTGGCAGATGCCACTGTTTAGTATCGGTCACTGTCTATGTTTAACGTATATGTCGGGAGCTGTTCCTGGCATATACATTAAGTGGAGGCTAAAAACGTGATGTGATGGGGACTTATAGACTTTTCTAGACTGATATTCGTTGGAAACACAGTAAAATGTGACTTCTCGTGATCTAGTCCCCTGCAGGCCGTCTTCATCTCCGATAAAGGAGTTTCTAAGTACATTCTTTTCTCTGACAATTAGCTGAAACAAAATAAAACATAATACTGTGCTCACTGTATGTCTTATATTCCCTGTATACTGTCCTCACTGTATGTCCTATATTCCCTGTATACTGTCCTCACTGTATGTCCTATATTCCCTGTATACTGTCCTCACTGTATGTCTTATATTCCCTGTATACAGTCCTCACTATATGTCTTATATTCCCTGTATATTGTCCTCACTATATGTACTAAATTCCCAGTATCCTGTCCTCACTGTATCTCCTATATTCCCTGTATACTGTCCTCATTACATGTACTATAGTCCCAGTATACTTTCCTCACTGTATCTCCTATATTCCCAGTATCCTATCCTCACTGTATTTCCTATATTCACTGTATACTGTACTCACTATAGTTTTCCATGTATACTGTCCTCACTATACGTACTAAATTCCCACTATCCTGTCCCCACTGTATGTCCTATATAGTACATACTGTGACGGCACTGTGGCATTATCTACAGAGGGCACTGTGGCATTATCTACAGATGGCACTGTGGCATTATCTACAGAGGGCACTGTGGCATTATCTACAGATGGCACTGTGGCATTATCTACAGAGGGCACTGTGGCGTTATCTTTGCCCATCACTTCTGCAGCCATTTCCAGCCCCTATAGAAACACACAAATTTAGACACCAAGGCCCAGGCCCATACATTAAAGGGGTGGTGCGGGCACAGACCGTTTTTTATACTGATGACCTATCCACGTGCCTGGACAACCCCTTTTACTCATACTAATAAAATTGGACCACAGACTAGATTATAGAATACCTACAGACCCCAGACCTTCTAAGCTATTGCAGTCCCCAGACCAGACCCCCTAAACAAATACAGACCCCCATCACAAGCACCCTGAATAAATACAGACCTCAGACCGGACCCCTAAATACGGACACCAGACCTGACCCCCTACACTAATAATAACCCCAGACCTGACTCCCTTAATACAGACCTCAGACCAGACCCCCTAAACTAATACAGACCCCTAAATAAAAAACCCAAAACTAATACAGACCCCTAAATACAGACCCCATAAACAAATACAGATCACACCCCCAAATACAGACCCCCTAAATACCGACACAGACCTCAAACTAAAACAGACCCCCTAAATACCGACCCCAGATCACTTAAACTAACACAGACCCCTAAATATACAAACCCTAAATCCCTTAATCTGATACAGACCCCAGACCAGACCCCCTAAATACAGACCTCTTAAACTAATAGACACCAAACCTCCTAAATACAGTCCCCAAACCAGGCCCCCTAAATACAGACCCCACACCAGACCCCCTAAATACAGACCCCACACCAGACCCCCTAAATACAGACCCCACACCAGACCCCCTAAATACAGACCCCACACCAGACCCCTACATACATTCCCCACACCAGACCCCTAAATACAGTCCCATTAAACAAATCAATCCCCTTATACTTACATAGTCAGTCTTCTCTGTGGAGTCGCTGCTGCTGGAAGTCCTGCGGTCATGTGACCAGCAGGTCCCTAAGCAATAGTAAGAACTTCAGAGATGAGGTCATGTGACCAGCAGGTCTCTAAGCAATAGTAAGAACTTCAGAGATGAGGTCATGTGACCAGCAGGTCTCTAAGCAATAGTAAGAACTTCAGAGATGAGGTCATGTGACCAGCAGGTCTCTAAGCAATAGTAAGAACTTCAGAGATGAGGTAATGTGACTTTATGTCTAAAGGTCCTTTTGCAGGACATACACAATGCAGTTTTATCGCGTTTTTTTGCCAAAATCGCGACAAAACTACAATGTACCATGATAATCCGCCATTGATGGCCGGGTACATGCCCCCCCCCCCCTGCCATCCCCAGCTACGCTCCTGATTACACCCTGTAGTAAAAAAAACGCTTCGTGAAATAAAAAGTTCATGTCACTTCTTGAGTCCTTTTTGGAGCCGTTTTTCATTGTGTCAATAAAAAAACAGCTTAAAAAAAAAAACGCATCAAAAATGTTTGATGCTTAAAGGGATCCTGTCATCAACATCTTACCTGTTAAATTCACCTGACCCCTCAATGGCCGCAGCTGTCCAGAGTGCGTTCCTGTTCTCTTCTTTCCTGAAGTCCTCCTCTGTCTGTAAATATCGTCGTTTAAACTCTTCCCGCCTTTTATGGTAATTATTTTTCCCTCTGGGATGCAGCTTCTTAACCCCGCCCACCGTTGCCACCTGTCCGGCCCTGACTGGCTAAGGAGCTGTCAATCAAAAAGAAGGAGGTGGAGTCCACTTTGAGACGCTGGGTGAATGAAAATCTGACTCTTTTCAGATGAAGATTTGACTCTTTTCTGCTCATTTGCATACGGTGTGTGACCGCTGAAAAACGGAATACTAAAGGTACAGAGCTTACTTAGAACATATTTATAGCTTAGATGACAATGATTTTTCACCCACTTTCACCAGGTATTGCTGGCTTTATAGCTAAAATGCTGGTGACAGGTTCCCTTTAAGAAGCAGCTGAAAATCAGAGGCCGTTTTCCCTTAAAAACATCCGCATTTTACAGCCGATTTTACTTTAGCGTGTGAACATACCCTCAGCGTAAACACTGTTGATTTTCGAAAACGGATTTAATTGCGTATTATAGTAACCGCAGAGTGGATGAAATTTGAACAAATATGCTGAGAAACCGTTTCATAAATTGACCTGCGGTGCGTTTTTTTAATCCGCATCCTGTCACTTTATGCTGCGGAATCGCTGCTCTTCTCTTTCAGGTTTTTTCCATTGAATTTAATGGGGGGTAAAACTCACAATAAATAGGCAAATGTTGTGATTTTTGCAATGGAAAAGCTGCGATTCCGCCTGCAAAAATCACGAATCTGAAAAAAGTGTTTATTTTTCTAGCAGTATTTCCGCAGTGGAGATTCCAAACGAAAAACTGCACCACAATTCTGTGCAGTTTTTCTGGTGAAATTCCCTGCGGCTCCCATGGCGGATACGCTGTGTACTTTTACGCAGCGTATCCCCCCTGTGTGCCCTTACCCTATACGTTACATACATCCACTATTCAGGAGGGGAGGCCTCGCAGCAATTCATTAGTAATGTGAGAGGCCAATGTGGTTACTGTTGTGATACCGCCATAAATAGGGAAACCGCCGCTTATCTTCTATCAATCACATTATCTCACCCGTCCAGTATGATGAAGACACTAACAGAACATTAAAACGTGGATATTGGGCGAATCTTTATCTTTACAATTAACTCGCTGACAGAAATAAAAAGACTTAAAGCGCTGCCATT